>NC_142933.1:91418953-91423953 GCF_046866305.1 Octopus bimaculoides
AGTGGAATACCGTACGAGTGGAAATATATATGAAAGAAGGTTTGAAAATGCACTTATTTTTAAAAAATATTTATTTACTTAACCGGTTTCACTTTTTTAGAAAAAGATTATCAAAAGTCTTTGAGAATAATAAAAAATGTTAAAAAACAGTCTGAGTATTAAAATGCATATATACATTCTTTGATGATAAAATATATTTAAAGTATAAAGCTTTGTATGAACTTTGTAGTGTTACATACTGATTGTCATATTAAGGTGAAATTGTTAAAAACAGTGTTAAAAACAGTGTATGAAAATACACATATGGAAAAATACATATACATATACATATTCTCATACATATTCTTTGACAATCGAATAAAATTGAGAAGGAACTGACCTGGCCTTTTTCTCTTGTGTATATTGAAGGAATATACTGAAGGAATATATTGAAGGAATATACACAAGAGAAAAAGGCCAGGTCAGTTCCTTCTCAATTTTATTCGATTGTCAAAGAATATGTATGAGAATATGTATATGTATATGTATTTTTCCATATGTGTATTTTCATACACTGTTTTTAACACTGTTTTTAACAATTTCACCTTAATATGACAATCAGTATGTAACACTACAAAGTTCATACAAAGCTTTATACTTTAAATATATTTTATCATCAAAGAATGTATATATGCATTTTAATACTCAGACTGTTTTTTAACATTTTTTATTATTCTCAAAGACTTTTGATAATCTTTTTCTAAAAAAGTGAAACCGGTTAAGTAAATAAATATTTTTTAAAAATAAGTGCATTTTCAAACCTTCTTTCATATATATATATATATATATATATATATATATATATATATATATATATATATATATATATATATATATATATATATATATATATATATATATATATATATATATATATATATATATATATATATATATATATATATATATATATATATATATATATATATATATATATATATATGTATATGTGAAGGCGCGTGGCTTAGTAGTTAGGGCATTCGGATCACGATCCTAAGGTCGCGAGTTCAATTTCCGGCAACGCGTTGTGTCCTTGAGCAAGACACTTTATTTTACGTTGCTCCAAGTCCACTCAACTGGCAAAAGTGAGTAGTACCTGTAATTTAAAGGACCAGCCTTGTCACGTTCTGTGTCACGCTGAATCTCCCTCAGAACACGTGTCTGTGGATTGCTCAGTCACTTGCACGTTAATTTCACGAGCAAGCTGTTCCGTTGATCATATCAGCTGGGACCCTCGTCGTCGTAATCGACGGAGTGCTCCCATATGTATATGTATATGAATATATGTGCGTATAAGAAGGGATGATCACTAGGTGGACATCCAATATGCTAGAAAGAGGTCATCAACGACCCAACCACAAAGAAAAACTAATGTTCTCCAGAAAAAATTCAGCAAACACCAGAGCAAAGGCGGGCAGGACAAAATGAAAAATATACAAAATAAAGAATTGTGTACCGGTTTCGCCATCAACTTCTTTACTTACATAAAAACGTCCGTGGTTCATCAGCACAATCGTTCCAAAATCAATATTGTATATTTTTCATTTTGTCCTGCTCGCCTATGCTCTGGTGTTTGGTGAATTTTTTTTCTGAAGAACATTATTTTTCTTTGTGGTTGGGTCGTTGATGACCTCTTTCTAGCATATTGGATGTCCAACTAGTGGTCATCCCTTCTTATACGCATGTAATATAATTTTTCTGAATTATCAGATTTTTATATGCTAGATACTGGTTTTAAATTGAAATTAATATTCAATTTATCACCCTCAGTATATATATATATATATATATATATGAAAGAAGGTTTGAAAATGCAATTTTAAAGATGTTTATTCACTTGACCGGTTTCTCGCATTTTCAAACCCTTCTTTCATATATATTTCTACTCATGCGGTATCTCACAACTTTGCTTTGTTATATATATATATATATATATATATATATATATATATATATATATTCCACTGAAATTAGATAAATAACCTTCGAGCAGATAGTCAGCAGCGCCGCCTGGCTAAGGCTTGGCTGCTCTGCATTGACAAGGGGCAACACCCTGAAACTAGTCTGCAGATGCCAAACCAGCAGGGGGACACTGCTGACCTCCCCTGTTCGAAGGTTATAAAGGACACAGGTTTCGTGTGTCACATAGCTAGCTAGAGGCGATGGCTTCTTGGAGCTAATTCACGGCAGCTTTCGTCCTAATTTTGGGACTGCCATGTTGGCTTGGCGATAACTATTAATTTCCAGTACCGCTGCCGTAGTCTCCTTTAGAGAGACTTAGAAATATTAATAACTCTATATATATATATATATATATATATATATATATATATATATATAAATATAAATATATATATATATATATATATATATATATATATATATATATATATATATATATGTACGAATAGATAAATAGATATATACATATAAATATATAATACATGTGTGTGTGTATATATGTATGTGTATGCGTGTGTATGTATGTATGTATGTATGTATGTATGTATATATATGTATGTATGTATGTATGAACAGTGAGACAAGCAAACAACAAAAAGTCAAGATATAGATATATATATAAAATATCAAAATGAATAGCAATAACTTGTTGACAATGAGATAGAGAAACACATTTGGTTACGTCTTTTGGGGACATCAGAAACTTGAAGTGGCTGTGTGGTAAGTAGCTTGCTTACCAACCACATGGTTCCGGGTTCAGTCCCACTGCGTGGCACCTTGGGCAAGTGTCTTCTACTATAGCCTCGGGCCGACCAAAGCCTTGTGAGTGGATTTGGTAGACGGAAACTGAAAGAAGCCCGTCGTATATATGTATATATATGTGTGTGTGTGTGTCTGTGTTTGTCCCCCCAACATTGCTTGACAACCGATGCTGGTGTGTTTACGTCCCCGTAACTTAGCGGTTCGGCAAAAGAAACCGATAGAATAAGTACTAGGCTTACAAAAGAATAAGTCCTGGGGTCGATTTGCTCGACTAAAGGTGGTGCTCCAGCATGACCGCAGTCAAATGACTGAAACAAGTAAAAGAGTAAAAGAGATATGCATTTATATATATATATGTGTGTATGTGTGTGTGTGTGTGTGTGTGTGTGTGTGTGTGTGTGTGTGTGTACATACACATATATACTAATATACATAGAGACACACACCCGCATATATATATATATATATATATTGTTCTTTATATTTTTGTGTTAAATCTCATTTTATTTTAGTCATTATTGTTATTTTTGTAGATGTTGTTGATGACATTTGTACTTATTATCATTCGTTAGCGGGGTATTTAATAGTCGTCAAATGTTACTTTGTAAGTTGATCCAACTCTATCTGCATGCTTCGCTGCCTGTTGGTCTCCAAAGGGACGGTCCTTCTTAGAAACTCTATACCCCAAGAGGCCTTCATCTTAGATGTTTTACTGGGTTGTCTCGAATCTAGGAGTGGAACAAGTACTTCTTTTATGTTTTTGTTTTGTTAACTTTTCCCCTTTATTTCATTTTTTTATTTTATTTTGTATATTTATTCATTTAATTAATTGTTTATTTACATTCCACCTGTTTTAATAAAGGCGCAGGCGTGCCTGTGTGGTAGGAGTTTTGCTTCCCAGTCACATGGTTCCGGGTACAATTGCACTGCGCGGCACCTTGGGAAAGTGTCTTCTGCTATGGCCTCGACCAAGGCCTTCTGAGTGGATTTGGTAGACGGAAACTGAAAGAAGCCCGTCGTATATATGTATGGGTGTGTGTGTATGTTTGTCCTCCACCACTACCTGACAACCGGTGTTGATATGTTTATGTCCCTGCAACTTAGAGATTCGGCAAAAAAGCCCTATGAAATAGGTTCCACGCTTTTAAAAAAAAATGAGTATTGAGTGAATTCGTGCAACTAAGCTTCACGTCGGTGCCCCAGCATGGCCGCAGTCCAATGTCTGAGACAAGTATAAGATAAAAGATAGGACTTTCTCTATCCAAAATGGAAGTCAGTTATGTAGTAATTCGATTAAAATATACTGTCTTAAAAAACAAAAAGGACACGTTGAGAAAAATAGTCCTAAGACTGCGCTGGTTGTAATATATTTGAACATACTTTCGAAAGATCAGGGCTTGCTTGTTTATAATTTCACCAAGCTCAGTATTTTGATTCTCGTTCGAAACTAAATTTAAGAAAATGTGTTGTATATTGGAGGGAAAGCTAACCCATGGCAGTTTGGCTCCTCGTAAGATGCAAACCACAAGACAATGTGGTTAGCCTCTTATTTCTTTACTGCCCACAAGGGGCTACACACAGAGAGGACAAACAAGAACAGACAAACGGATTAAGTCGATTATATCGACCCCAGTACGTAACTGGTACTTATTTAATCGACCCCGAAAGGATGAAAGGCAAAGTTGACCTCGGCGGAATTTGAACTCAGAACGTAGCGGCAGACGAAATACCGCTAAGCAATTCGCCCGGCGTGCTTACGTTTCTTATTTCTTTATTGCCCACGGAGGGGGGGGGGGGGGGCTAAACATAGAGGGGACAAACAGGGACAGACAATGGGATTAAGTCAATTACATCGACCCCAGTACGTAATAGGTACTTACTTAATCGACCCCGAAAGGATGAAAGGCAAAGTCGACCTCGGCGGAATTTGAACTCAGACGTAACGGCAGGCGAAATACCTATTTCTTTACTGCCCATAAGGGGCTACACACAGAGGGGACAAACAAGGACAGACAAACGGATCAAGTCGATTATATCGACCGCAGTGCGTAACTGGTACTTAATTTATCGACCCCGAAAGGATGAAAGGCAAAGTCAACCTCGGCGGAATTTCACCTCAGACGTAACGGCAGACGAAATACCGCTAAGCACTTCGCCCGGCGTGCTTACGTTTCTGCCAGCTCTCCGTCTTAGTGGTTAGCCTTTGTGTAGTCACTGGGCCTGATAGAAATAGCTGC
>NC_142933.1:91428953-91431453 GCF_046866305.1 Octopus bimaculoides
ATTTCGTTTGGAAATATATCGAAAATTGCAACCAACAAAAGCCGGAAGCTGTTGTTGAAAAAGACTGCTTGTAGGATCTTATGGGATTTCTCGCTGGAATTTCATTGTATAAAATGAATTGAAGAAATCTGATATGATTATAAAAGAGGAAAATGGTATGTAATGACAGAATTTGCTTAACGAAATCCAAACTAAAGGGAAAAAATTGAAATGTATCTGGATTTCACCAGAATACTGAAAACTGGGATATGTTAGATAAAACTGGCGGAATTCATCGGTGAATTTCACGGTAGCCATTACAAAAGTTATCACCATTGTCATGTGTGTTGGGGGAAACAATACCAAAACGGATGCTCAAAAGATGGGAAAACATTGGAATTTTGACCCAGAAATTTGTAATCTTTTCTTCTGCGAGACTCAGTCTGAAAGGTATTTGGTTGTTGAAGAGAATTTAAGAGTGCACGTGCTTGTGATCGCTTTCTCTTTGCATTTCTGTAATTTAAACAGACACAGGTCATTATTATTATTATTATTATTATTATTATTATTATTTGTGTGTTTTAGACTGTCCAGTTTCCTGTTTGACGTATAAGGTGAGCTTCAAATGCGAACGACGCATGTGGCCCAAACATTTCCATCTACTTTTTGTTATTCCTTCACTTATAATTGGTACTTTCATTGCGTCTCGAATGACTTCATTTCTTAAAAAAGCATATATTTAATGACAAAGATCCTTTGTTATTCGTTATTTGTAGACACTAAAACGATTGCCTATAATTTGTTTATGAATTGAATCTATTCTAAATGAGTATATTCTATATACTGGTCTCATTTTGACACCAGGCCAGGAATTTCGGAGGAGGGGAGTAAGTTGATTACACCATCCCCTAGTACTTGACCGGTATTTATTTTATCGACCTCTGAAGGATGACATGTAAGGTCAACCCTCAGTGGAATTTGATCTCAAAATGTAAAGATAGATGAAAAGCCGTTAAGCATCGGCCCGGTGCAGTAACGATTCTGCCAGCTCGCCACCTTCACTTTATTTAATATATCAAAAGCAATAGTTGAGGCGCAATGGCCCAGTGGTTAGGGCAGCGGACTCGCGGTCATAGGATCGCGGTTTCGATTCCCAGACCGGGCGTTGTGAGTGTTTATTTAGCGAAAACACCTAAAAGCTCCACGAGGCTCCGGCAGGGGTTGGTGGCGAACCCTGCTGTACTCTTTCATCACAACTTTCTCTCACTCTTACTTCCTGTTTCTGTTGTTCCTGTAATTCAAAGGGTCAACCTTGTCACACTGTGTCACGCTGAATATCCCCGAGAACAATGTTAAGGGTACACGCGTCTGTGGGGTGTTCAGCCACTTGCACGTTAATTTCACGAGCAGGCTGTTCCCACTGGACGTCATAAGCGACAGAGTGCCAACAAAAGCAATAAAAGTTAATGCCCATACACAGTGGAATTCCTATAGATTTGAGAGGATTCGTATTTTCTCATAAGCATCTATAGACTTCCATTAAATTCAGATTTTTAAGGACCAACAACTATCCATACAAATTCAATGATAGATATTTAACTATTCAATTATGTGTCCTGAAACATTTCGTCTCTCCGCTGGATCGATTTTCATGATTTCAATTTTACTCCAATCTCTGCTTATTTCATCAAGCTGCATTTTGTTATTTCGTTATTAAAACGTCAATGTTATCAGGATAATCCAAACCTGTGAAAAACTTTCCATAAATACATTCATTTCATTCTTTTCCATCTGTGATTCTTTCGGTTATAACATAGTTTCCCTGAACAGCAAACAAGAGGGGCTGTAGAACACCTCCTTATATCATTCTCGTCCTAAATTTGAAAAATGAAACACCATGCTGATATGCAATAGCACAGTATGTTGCCACAAAAGCCCAACACTTCTTGCAACGGCAAATATCATTTCCAGAAATCTATCCAACAAATGTAACAAAAGAGACAGAGTCAGTACGATCTTCACAATTTAGACCATATATATGTGTGCGTGGTTGTTTGTGTGTGTGTGTGTGTGTGTGTGTGTGTGTGTGTGTGTGTGTGTGTGTGTGTGTCTGTGAGTTTGTGTATTCATTATAAGTCTTATATGATGAGGAAAGGTCAATTTGTTGAAAAAGCAAGAGAAAGTAATTACATCAGATCTGAAAAATCCAGCAGAAGAGTTGATTTAGCTTTTCTCAAACAGGAAAAACTTCGACCAAGATCAAAAATTTAACAGGAAAAATGACAGATGGTTATGTGCAGACCCTTCTGAAGTTCCAAGTGCTATGCATAGAAAATTTCCTGCAACTGTCATGGTTTTAGGGGTTGTCAGCAATGACGGATATGTGATGCTTCATTACTTCTTTCCACAAGGCCTTAGAGATAACTCTGCCGCCTACATTAAGGTCCTAGAAATAATTGCTAAGCCCTGGATAGACAGTGTATGTAATGGGAGGCCACATGTGTTTCAGTAAGACTCTGCA
>NC_142933.1:91453953-91468953 GCF_046866305.1 Octopus bimaculoides
TTATTTTAGCACTCTTTATTTAATTTTTTTTTTTAAACTCTAGTTTCTTTCTAACGCACCATATTTAATTTCTTCAAGATTTAATTTCTTCATGATTTCTTAAACTGTCAGTTATAATCTACCCGTGCAATGGAATATCACACACACGCGCGCGCGCGCGCACACACAATTTATCCATACGCAGTTTTCACAGAGTGAAACATATTTGTGATGTATACGTGACTACGACACTTAATGATTGAGAAAATAAGGCGTTGCTACTGTCTAGTCTTGAGTCGGGTGGGGGGGGGGGGGGTGATATCCTGCCCATTTCAGATTGTGGTTCTTATGTAATTGTATATAATGCATATATGTGTGTGTGTGTATACATATATTTATGTGT
This sequence comes from Octopus bimaculoides, assembly GCF_046866305.1. Classification (NCBI taxonomy): domain Eukaryota; kingdom Metazoa; phylum Mollusca; class Cephalopoda; order Octopoda; family Octopodidae; genus Octopus; species Octopus bimaculoides. Next base: position 91,454,336 of record NC_142933.1, read on the forward strand.
GTGTATGTGAAATGCGTGCATGCATATATATATATATATATATATATATATATATATATATATATATATATATATATATATATATGTATATATATATATATATATATATATATATATATATATACACATATATACACGTATATATATGTATATATAGTGTATATATATATATATATATATATATATATATAAAACAAAAATACAGAACCCTAGCGATATATATATATATGAAATGACCTCAAATTCGGCAACTGGCCCCGATGGTTTCCCAGCTGTCCTCTTAAAGTCGTGTAAACAAGAATTAGCAGGACCACTCCGGATACTCTTCCAGAGTTTCCTTGCAAATGGTAAACTTCCCAAAAAGCTGAAGGAAGGCACCATATGTCCTATCCATAAAGGTGGAAGCAGAGCAGAGGCTGGAAACTACAGGCCCATCTCTCTAACTTCACATATTAGCAAAGTCATGGAACGAATTGTCAGAAGGAGATTGATTGCGTTCCTAGAAGAAAATGACTTGCTGAATGAGACCCAGCATGGTTTCCGTCCAGGTAAAAGCTGCCTCACGCAGCTCTTGCAGCATTATGACTGGGTCCTGAAGCAGCTACTTGACCATTCAAATGTTGATGTGATATATCTCGACTTTGCAAAAGCCTTTGACAAAGTTGATCATGGCTTGATATGTCACAAGCTGCGAAACCTTGGCATAGCTGGTAAATTAGGAGAGTGGCTGCATGACTTCCTGAATGGTAGAAGTCAGACAGTTGCAGCCAATGGAGAACTATCTAGGGAAACACAAATATTGAGCGGTGTTCCACAGGGAACTGTTCTGGGGCCACTACTGTTCATAGTGGCCCTTCTGGACATGCCCACGGTCACTCGGAGAGCCACTGTCACTAGCTATGCTGATGACACAAAGATATCTCAGGCAATAAAGAATCCTGATGATATTGTAAGCCTGCAGAATGACCTAAATGCAATATATGAGTGGGCAGAGCAAAATAATATGCAGTTCAATGCAAAAAAATTTCAAGTACTGCGCTACAAGACCACGAGTACCTCCCAACTGGCATACACAGGGCCTGGAGGTACTGCAATCCCAGAACCACAAACAGTTAGAGATCTGGGCATCAACATGTGTAGTGATGCATCATTTCACATGCACATTATCAAGTTGACAGCAAGGTGCAGACAACTGGCGGGGTGGATACTGAGGACTTTCCGTACAAGGGATCAAAAAGTCAAGTTGATTCTATGGAAGACATTTGTTCTGAGCCGCCTAGACTATTGCTCTCAGTTGTGGTCACCACACAGTGTTAAGCAGACAGCAGAACTCGAGGCAATTCAGCGGCACTATACAAAAAAGATCGCCACAGTCCAACAGATGAACTACAGGGAGCGACTGAAGGCACTAGGTCTCTACTCCCTGGAGCGCAGGCGGGAGAGATATGTAATAATATACATATGGAAAATGCTGGAAGGACTGGTGCCAAACTTTGGTATCAAGTACTACAGGAATGCCCGCACGGGTCGCCACTGCATGGTGCCAAAGGTACCGTCCACTGCATCTCACATAAGAACGAGATACTGCAGCAGCCTCGGTTTCAGAGGACCTCAGCTCTTCAATGCCCTGCCAAAACATTTGAGAGACATGCAAGACATGGATGCGGAGGTCTTCAAGACAAAACTTGACGCTTTCCTCTCCACGGTACCAGACGAACCAATGGCTCGTAATGAGACGCAGTTTAGGGCAGCTGTGTCAAATTCTCTTATACACCAGATGTGCCATCAAAACTCTTGAAGAGCCATGCAAGGAACGTGAAAATCACGGTGGTGCACCAGCATGACCGCAGCCACTTGGCTGAAACACATAAAAAAAAAAAAAAAATGTATGTATGTATGTATAGATAGATAGATAGATAGATAGATACATTTCTTTTATTAGCCACACAGGGCTCAACGAAGATGGGACAAATACAATGTAGAGCTTTTCTTTTTGGGAGGGGGAAGGAAGGAAAAAAAAAATTGGTGGTGTCGATCAAAAGGGATCGTAGGAAGGGAAAAAGGGGCAGTTCGATCAAAAGGGGTCGAAAAAAAAAGAAAAGGAAAGGCCGATCAATAGGGATCGTGTATCACAGTAATGTTCTCGTGTAAAAAGAGGGGAGGACAGTTTAGGTTTAGCCGTGGAAGGAAAAGCCTACGGAAAAGACCACGGTAAACTTGGTCAATATTCTCATTGAAGAAACTATAACAGTAAGTGACTCTCTTTTGCCTTTTTGTTTTATTTTTTTTTTCTTGTTCATAGGGTTATACTCAAGATGGCTCCGTCGTTCACACGTGCCATCCTTGCTACATTCACCCATCTTTTTTTGAAGCATTCACTAGACAAGACTTCCCTTTCTACTCTCAACTTCCTCTTCAGGTGATACTTGAAGAAGTTGATGAGAGATTGCCCAGAGAGGAAAGTCTTTGTCTCTAGACCTTTCAGACGCGTCCACCATACACATTCTTTCGCCATAGCCACAAGTACGATGAAAATAGCTCTTCCTTCCCGTTTAAAGGAAGGAGGCGCGACAATATTCACGATAGACTCGGCTGATAGACCGACTCGTCCCACACGCGATAGCAGTTGTTCGACGTAAGCCCAGAGCTCGGAAATGGTGGGACACTGTACGAGTGCGTGCAGAACGGTTTCGTCGCTCTGCCGGCATCTCGGACAGGTCGGCCCCGTGTTTCTCGAGCCATGCCTGTAGAGCTTATCCCGAACGGGTAGTGCTTCTCGATAGCACTGCCAGGCCAGGGATCTCTGGAAGTTGTCCATAGGTCCCGGCCCGAAGGTCGTCTTAAACAGGCGGGTCAGGTATTCCTCGTCGACGCCCAGGTTCGCCCCGAGATCGTCGTCGTACCTTCCCTCCACTAATCCACTATAGAATGCGTTAGTTGTGATGCAGTCGCTCAAGGTTGACCCGGGTTGTTGGAGTTGCCGAAGAGCAGCGCGACACTCGCGGTGCCATTCGCCCTTCCTCGGCCTCTTCTTGATCCATGACTGCAGTTCGGTCATGGAGACGAGCTGCGGGAAAGCGCGCCGCACAAACGGCGACCACACCTGTTCACCGCTGTCTACGTAGAGCCGGAGATGTCGCAGTCTCAGCGCGTGTCTGCGCATCATCAACCACGGCATGCCTAGTCCTCCTTTTAACGGGTGTTGGCAGCAAACGGATCGCCTAACCATCGGAACGCTTCCTTTCCACAAGAAGCGGAAGAGGATGCGCTCCAGTTTGGTGATGGTAGAGTCGGGACAAGGAACGACGGTCAGGCGGTAGTAGATGACGGACGCGATGTACGTGTTCGCCACCTCCGCCCGACATTTCAGGGAAAGCTTCCTCTCGGCCCATTGCCGGGCTAGAGTGGCCACCCTTCTCGTTATCTCGTCCCAGTTCTTCTCCGTTTGGAGGTCTGGACCAAACCAGACCCCGAGCATCTCAACCGGACCGTCAGTCCAACGTCCCACGACGGAGGCGCTACTTGACGGCATGGGGTTGCTTCTCCAGGTGCCGAGCCGCAAGCCCACTGACTTATCCCGGTTGATTTTCGCTCCCGTTACCGCTTCGTATTCTCTCAGTGTCTCGCCGACAAGCTCGATGTGCTTTTGGCTAGACACTATGACGGTGACGTCGTCCGCGTATGACGACACGCTCGTCCCGCATCCCAACTCTCGCGGGATGCCCCTCAGCGTCGCCAGCTTCCGCAGTAGTGGCTCGAGAGTCAACACGTACAGAAGCGACGAGAGGGGGCATCCCTGACGGACCGAACGTGCAATGTCGAAGGGTCTTGATAGATGCCCATTGACGCGAACTACCGAACGGATGCCTCTGTACAAGGCAGCAATCCAGCCGCGGAAAATGGGACCGAAGCCGGCTGCTATGAGGACAGCCTCCAAGTATTGATGGTCTACCCTATCGAAAGCTTTCGATTGATCTAAATTGATCAGGGCCCCACCCATGCCAGGTTCCTTAACTACCCTCTCTATGATGTAGCGCATCAGATGGAGGTTGTCATGGATGCTCCTGCCCGGCACCGCGCACGTTTGCGCCTTGCCGATCAGTTTCTCGATGACAAGCGCCAACCGCTTGGCTAACACCTTGGCCAAGATTTTCAAGTCTGCATTGAGCAGAGTGATGGGCCTAAAGTTATCTATGACGTCCCCCTTGTTTGGATCTTTCTTCAGCAGCGTTACGGCTCCTCGACTCACAAAACCGGGAATGCTCCCGTTTTGCTGCCAGTTGCAGTACACGGCCGCCAAGACGTCTCCAAACAAGTCTGGCTTACAGTTGTAAAGCTCGTAGGGCAGACCATCCAAACCCGGAGATTTGTCCCTCGAGCATCCCGCCATCGCGTCCCTCACTTCCGCCGCCGTGATGGCACCTTCGCAGCACTCCGCCTCTCTTGCCGAGAGTCGTGGCAGGCTGTGCAGGTAGGCACTGAAGTCCACCCTGCGTTCTCGCTCGCCATTCGTCCCAAACAGTCGAGCAAAGTGCCGCTGAAAGGCCTCACACATTTTGCTTGGCTCGAGCAGTTCGCGCCCCTGTTCGTCCACCAGAGACCGAATGGTGGCTTTGTTGCCCTGTTGCGCCTCCGCCACCCGGGCCTCTCGTGCGGCTCCAACACCTTCGTTTCTTAGAGCACGCATCCTAGCCCTGACAACGCACCCTTCGTGTTTGGCGTTGAAGTGTTGGTCAAGGGCCAACCTCGCCGCCAAAACGTCGGATGCGATGCCACTTCTAATTGCCTCTTCTAGCTTCTTAACTAGTTCACCCTCTACTCTGTTTCTGTCTATGGCTAGTGCTTTGCTATACCTAACCGCTTCTGCTTTTATTGCTCTCTTGAGGGCAAACCACCATTTGTTATTGATGATGGCTCCTGTCAAAGCCCTCTTTACTAACGTGCTAATCCGGTCTCTGAAAACTGGTCTCGACGGGAAAGACGCGTTTAGTTTCCAGTAACCGGAGCCCTGCCTATGTGTCTTATCTAAGTCTAGCGTACACGTCACAAGTTTGTGATCCGTGTAGCTGACTATGTGAAATTGTGGACACCCTATGCTATCTCTATCTACTCTCCTACACAGTATTCTATCTAGATACGATCTCGACGACCCGATGCGGTTTGTCCATGTCCACATTGGCGCATTCGGGTAATCGAGTCGGTACCTGTCAGACAGTTGAAAGCGTCTGAGCAGGTCTTTGAGGCATTTGCATCCCCGTCTATTCCTATCTCTGCCCACATAGTCTAGATGCGTGTCCAAGGTAGCATTCCAATCCCCCACTAAAAGTAAAGGACGAGACGTTCCTAGGAATACTTCTAGACGTCGAAAGAAATCCGGCCTACCTGTTAAAGGTGGTGCGTATACTGATATGAGTCGAAAAGCACACCCATCGCTGCCATCGACATCCAGAACAACCAATCTACCCTCCGGGTCTATGAATACTGTCTTTACTTCGAGATCCAGACTCTTGCGAAAGAGTACCGCCGTGCCACTACCGCCCATTCTCGGCAGACAGGGAGAAAAATAAATGTTAAACTGTCTGCCAAACATGGACGATAGGGCCCGCGGATCATGGAGTCTGGTCTCGCTTATGGCTATGATTTCTAGTTTATGTGACTTTATGTCATTTAGGAGGTACCCTTGTTTCCAAGGGGACCCCAAGCCACGCGCATTTACACAACCAATCTTGAGCATCATTTTGATTTGAGTGTTAAAGTTTTATAAAGAGAGTCACTTACCGTTTGAGAGTTTTTGTGTCTCCTCCTTCGGGTTTTCTTCGAGGAGATCACTATATAGTTTTTTCGCCAGGTATTTTTGGCATTTGCCAACTGCCTTTGGAAAAATAGATTTTAGTGTGTGGTGCAGGGTTGGTGTTATGTGTAGTATTTTGATGTGTTCTGGCGGTGTTGTGTATGGGTGGTTGCTGGTTTTTATGTCTTCGTTTGTTATGTTTGTTTTTGTGTTGATGTATTCCATCAACTCTGAGTTTTTTGTGTTGATGGCAGTGAGCATTGTGTGTGTACTTGCTTTTGGGGTTTTGTTGCTTGTGTTGTAGTTGTGTGTGCTTGTGTTGGTGTCTGGAGTGTTTTCGGGAGTTGTGTATCTCCCTGCTTTGTTTGTGTTTCCTTTTCTTTTCTTGCTCCTCTTCCTCCTTCCTTTCTGGGCTATTTGCCATTCCTCATTACTTTCATCTTCCGACGAAGGTTCTGAGGAATCGGAAGGGGGTAGGGGCAAATTGTGAGCGTCTGTGTGTGCTTGTGTGAGTGGTTGTGTTGCTGTTTTTGTTGGTGCTGATGGCTTGTTATTTGTGTGAGGTGTGTGTGATGTGGGGGAGGGGGAAACAGTCTTGGAATTTTCTTTCTTTTCCCCTGCTTCCTCACTTGTTGTTTTTGCAGATGCTGTTGTCTTCTCAGTTGCCAGTGTTGCTTGTGTTTCTCTTGTTTTGATTGTTGATGGTGGTGTTGGTAGTAGGGTTTTTTTTCCGGGTTTTGGTGGTTGCCCTTGTTGCTTTTTTTGGTTGGCGGCGGTTGGGCAACTGTCCTTGAGGTGTGCCTCGCTGCCGCATACATAACAACGTGGCCGCCTTCCTTCCACCACTACATATAACTTGTGGTCCTTTGCCAGTTGGATGTGTGTGGGGATCTTTTGGCACTCCTCTTCAGTGATGTGGAGGAGGACTTCGACTTTTTTTCCCCCTTCCCAGTTTTTCTCCTCTGCAGTAGCAATTTCTAATATATTTGCCTCCTCCATTTCGAGGCATATAGAACCTACTATCCACTGTGTTTCCACTTGTGAAGGGACATTCTTTACTGTCACCTTCGTCACTCTCTGTCCAAGATAACTCGGTATCATCACCAAGTCATCTGTGTGGAGAGAGAGTGTTGAAAATTCCTTCGCTAACTGTTCGCTCTTAAAGCGTACTAGGACCGTGGCAAATTTTCGTCCCCAAGTAACATGACTTTGAAAGGGCCATATCGGTTTGAGACAAATCTCAATTTTTTGGGTGGAGAAACTCTCCGGTCGCTTCGTTTTCTTGTTGATAAGTCTGTATGATATGTGCTTCTTGTTTGTATTTTCAATAATTGCTTTTGGTATGTGTATTTGTACAGTGTCACCTTCTTTCGTGAGAAGGGATTTTGTGTCATTGATTTGTTTTTGGGTGAATGTTAATATTGTTCTTTTTTCTTTCGTTGCATCGGCAAAATTTGTTTTTGTGATGCTGGCAGATACGTTGTTTGTGGCGTTTGTGGTGTTGTTTATCTTGTTCGTCTTGTAGTTGTTGATGGTGGTATTGACAGTGGTGTTGGTACTGCCAGGTTCAAAGGTGGTGGTAGTGGCGGCAGAGTTTGTCGAAGTAGTGGTGGTGTTGGTGTTGAAGGTCGGTGTCCTGTTGTTGTTGCTGTTGTTATTGTCACTGGTAGTAGCAGTGGTGAGGACAGTGGTCGTGTTAGCAAGGACATTTGTGTCGTTGTCGTTGTTGTTGCTGTTGTTGTTGTTGTCTTTGTCGTTGTTGTTGTCACTGGTGACGGTGGCAGGCAAGACTGCTGTAGCAGCAGAGTTTGTACACGTGATGGTGGTAGTGGTGGTGGTTGAGGCAGCAGCAGTTGACTCAGAATCATTGCTCTTCTTCATCACTTGTCTGCGTTCATGCGGAACGGCATTAAGTGTTTTCGCCTCTGGCATTAGGAGCGGGAAGTCGGCCTCGTTGAAAACCTTAGCCATATTCGTTTTAAAGAATATGGCTAGGAACGAGGAAGATATGTTTGAATTTTTGGAAATAAGGCTCTAAATAGAGCTATTTCCGATTTGAAAAATATATGTTCACGAAGTATTTTGTGTTATACACAACTTATACAAAATTTTAAAACAAAATAGGTCTTTTAAGAGGTGAAAAATGCAACTTACATGGGAGCCGATGTGTCTACCGTCCGTCCATGATGATAGATAGATAGATAGATAGATAGATAGATAGATAGATAGATAGATAGATAGATAGATAGGATATGTATATTTATTTAGCATCACTAAGCGAATATATGTAGTGTCAGTAAGCGTAGGTAGCAATAGGGAAAATATGGACGTTATAGAGCCTAACACTGAGTTGTTGGTTGTCTTTACACCTGTTTCAGGTTGTATTTTTTGGTCTTACATAATGGTTTCTTTTATATGAAATTGTGATAATGCTGATGTTGTTATTGTACTGTCGAAACACCTGCTCGGCTTTGATTGAATAGATCTATTACCGACGGCATTCCAACGGTGACCATCCTGCCTTTAAAGATAATGTACCACTATATTATCCAATGTTTTTTTATTAGTTTTTTTATCATTATTTTCTTTAAGACAGTAAGATGTGATTCAGTAGAGATTTAACTGCTACTTCTCGCACGTCAAAACACTACACTGATCCCACATCGTGATACTATTGCTGATGCTAGTGTGGCTCGTTATGATGATGCTTTTGCTGCTGTTATTGGTACTGCTGTTGGTGCTGTTGGTGGTGCTCCTGTCATTGCAGATGCTGTTGCTGTTGGTGACGGTTCTGCAGCTGGTACTGCTGCTGTTGCTACTGATGATGTTTTTGATTCTGTTAAGTGGTTAGTGTTTCAGTTGATGTTGCTCTCACACGAACTGCAACTTTTTAACATGGATGTATGACATTATATAACATTACCTTTCCTGGTTTAACACAGTAGAGTGCATTTCGAGGGTGATTTGATTGCTATTTCTAGAAAGTCGAGCGACTACGCCAAGTGTGCCTCGTGATGCCATAACATTACTGTTCTTCTTATTACTGTTGTTGTTGACGTGAGGGCGTATTTATACTTACACCAGATCGATGACGCCAAGCATCTTGTTTCTAAATTATAAATATTATTCTACAACAACATTTTGACTATATAAATATGTTATAAACATTGAAGAGGCTTTCATATATTAAATTATTTGTTTATTATGTTGTATAGTATTCGAACTAATTTACTCTTTCCCTTTATCTTTATATTTTTTACTAATGTATTTCTTTATATTACCTCTCCTTTATATAGCCTCTCATTCGCTTCTTTTTTTTTCCTCTATTGTTCGCTTTTGTTTTCCAACCCTTTTGTTCTTCTTCTCTTTCCTCCCTTCTTTCGTCTTTAGGTCATTTTCGTTTCTTTTCCTCTTGCGTTATTTTATTCCCCGTTATATTTTCCCTTTATTTCTATTATCTTTTATTCATTGTTTCTTTGTTTCATATTTCTTTCTCACCTTCTTCGTATCAATCTTTATATTCATTTCATTCTCCTTCTTTATCTCATTCCTTCTTCATTGCTTGACTTTATATTTAATTTCTTTCAGTGTGGAGGCGCAATGGCCCAGTGGTTAGGGCAGCGGACTCGCGGTCATAGGATCGCAGTTTCGATTCCCAGACCGGGCGTTGTGAATGTTTATTGAGCGAAAACACCTAAAGCTCCACGAGGCTCCGGCAGGGGTTGGTGGCGAACCCTGCTGTACTCTTTCACCACAACTTTCTCTCACTCTTACTTCTTGTTTCTGTTGTGCCTGTAATTCAAAGGGCCAGCCTTGTCCCTCTCTGTCTCACGCTGAATATCCCCGAGAACTACGTTAAGGGTACACGTGTCTGTAGAGTGCTCAACCACTTGCACGTTAATTTCACGAGCAGGCTGTTCCGTTGATCAGATCGACTAGAACCCTCGACGTCGTAAGCGACGGAGTGCCAACAACATCTCTTTCAGTTTTCCTTTATGTCTTTCATGCACTGGAATATTGTTATATTTCCTTCTTATTTTTCCCTCATTCATTTTCTCATTGTCTTTATTTCCTCCTTTCTTTCAGTTTCTATTCCACAGATTTCTAGCACATATTTTCTAGTAGAATCATTAAAATGTCGAAAAATGCCTTGCTGTATTTCTTCTGCCGCTTTATGTTCTGAATTCAAAGCCCGCTGAGTACAGCTGTGTCTTTCATTCTCCCAGGGTCGATAAAATAAAGTACCAGTTACGTACGGAGTCGATTTAATCGACGAACACGCCTTCTTGTCAGATTTAAAGCCTTGTGTCTATGTTAGAAGCAGTTATATAACTGTTATTAGTATTACGGCTTTCGTTTTCTACTTCCTCTCTGGTCTTGCAAACATCTTTATCATCATTCTATCGCGTCTTTTTGTGGTTCATCAATGTTCTTTTACAACGAAACCAGCAATAACCATTTGGATTACAATAACTCAAGCTGCTTATTCCACTACCACTGAAGGTAGCCAAGGCAGACACTCTGTAGTGGTCGTCCAATTTGCTCGAAATTGCAGCAAAATCTTCCTCAACTACCACGAAGTGTCCCAGTAAAGGACATGTTATATTATGTGGCCTTGAGTTTTCTCTCTACATAGGAAAATACTGGCTGGATGACTTTCACCTTCAGTTTTCTCTCTTTAGGATGACCTGTTGCTAAGCAACAGTACAAAGAACCACAACGATAATAATAATTTTTACCGATCTTCGTACAAGGTCAGAAATTCCATTATGTATTTTGTTCGATTCGCTGATGACCAATTATAGTTATAATAATGGTTTCAAATTTTGGCACAAGGCCAGTAATTTTTGGTGAGTGGTGTTGTCGATTACATCCACTCTAGCAATCAACTGGTATTAATTATATCGACCCCGAGAGGAAGAAAAGCAATGTCAACCTCGGTAGGATTCGAACTCAGAACGTAAAGACGGACCGAAATGCTGCTAAGCATTTTGTCTGGCGTGCTAATGATTTGTTGTTGATGTTGGCACTCCGTCGCTTACGTCGAGTGTTTCTGTTGATCCAATCAACGGAACAGCCTGCTCGTGAAATTAACGTACAAGTGGATGAGCACTCCACAGACACGTGTACCCTTAAAGTAGTTCTCGGGGATATTCAGCGTGACACAGTGTGACAAGGCTGACCTTTTGAATTACAGGCACAACAGAAACAGGAAGTAAGAGTGAGAGAAAGTTGTAGTGGAAGAGTACAGCAGGATTCGCCACCATCCCCTGCCGGAGCCTTGTGGAGCTTTAGGTGTTTTCGCTCAATAAACACTCACAACGCCCGGTCTGGGAATCGAAACCGCGACCCTATGACCGCGAGTCCGCTGCCCTAACCACTGGGCCATTCCATTGCGCCTCCACAGTGCTAATGATTAATAACAACTAAAGCAGCATTAACAAGCCCTCCTCCTACCAGCTTCTCTTATCATTGATACATTCTCCAAAACCACACGCGCTATCACTCCCACTACCACCATCACTACCACACTGCTATCATGCCGGACATCATTCTTGCCCTCCGATTGTTGTAGTCTAGTCATTTTGACGCATCATAAACGTAATAGCCTCAGTCCTTGTAAGACCATCGCTTCCCTCAACGCCTCTGGCCAACACTGTTCAACATGACTCGGTCAACATTACACCCGGTCTGACGCCGTTGCAGTTGTTATCAGACAAACAAAAACTACAGATAACGAAAACGTCTCCACCCAGAAACCAAATCGAGAGGAACGTCATAAATGTGTGTGTGTGTGTGTGTGTGTGTGTGTGTGTGTGTGTGTGTGTGTGTGTGTGTATTATATGACGTTCTTCTCGATTTTGTTAATAATTACACATATACATAAGTGTGTATGTGCGTGTGTATGTCTGTACGCGCGCACGTGTTTGTGTGTGTGTATATATATGTATATATGCATACATAAATACACACACATACACACACACACGCGCATATGTGTGTGTGTGTGTGAGTGCAATAATATATATATATATATATATATATATATATATATATATATATATATATATATATATATATATATATATAGAAAAATGTGTGAGATCCTTGGTACAAATATATATAAATATATGAATATATATATATATATATTCATTATCATCCGGGCATTAACCTCATAACGTGCATTTAAAAGCTCCCATACGGTTACCGGCTACCATATGCCATCATACACTAGGATTACTCCTTTACACACATGGAAATCCGTTTGTGTACGTAGAAATTTATATACAAATTTATAAAAATTTCTAGTTCAATCCCTCTTTTTGTTATATATTTACATACATATATATATATATATATATATATATATATATATATATATATACATATATGATGGGCTCCCTCGTCGCTAGACGACGTATGGAGGTTCGACGATCTCTTATCGAACAACCACACTGATGATTAGTTTATAGTGATCAATTGTTTGTGTTAGAATATGATCGGTCCCTCCATCAAATCGACGTTACCTGTGCAGGTGCAGTGGGTGACACATGTCAGATGACAAAATGATTGCAAAGCAACCTGAAATGAAGTGCATATATATATGTGTGCGTGAGTGGGAGTGTGTGTGCATATATATATATATATATATGTGTGTGTGTGTGTGTATATGTATGTGTGTTTATGTATGTGTGTATGTATGTGTGCATGTATGTATGTATTTGAATATACCTCGACGCTGCGACAGTGCGAGACCTATTTAGTATTTCTTACTCATTAGATAAACCAGAAACAACAATGCAAACATTTTCACACCAATTGAAAGAATGTATGCGATGTCAGTCATTTACGAATTGTCACAGCCTTGAGTTGAAGTTCACGTTTCATGGGTGGGGTTCTAGCTCCCGATCCAACACGCATGCCGGTTCAAAAATATCTAAGATTTTACCCCCAACCCTTACACCCCTGTTATCGATCCTCCTCATACAGATTTCAGTCTTCCGCCCGTCTAAGCAGACGACTGACCCAGACACAACAACGTGTTGACGCCGTACTCATGCTATCCGCCATTTGTTTTGGCTATTTCTCTTTATTAAGATACTCTATTCTGCTTATATAGGCACAGACGTGACTGTGTGGTAAGAAACTTGCTTTCTAATCACATGGTTGCTAGTTCAGTCCCACTGCGTGGCACCTTGAGCAAATGTCTTCTACTACAGCCTCCGGTCTACCAAAGCCTTGGTCGCTTATATACATATGTGTGTATATATTGTACATATACACGTGTGTGTGTGTGTGTGTACTACACTCACACACACACACACATACATATATATATTCTCCTAACTCTCCTGCAAAGTACTTAACTAAGTAATACACGGTACCTACGCTGAACTGTTAATCAACGGCCATCAAGTCCACCATCGTTACCACCACCACCACCCCCATCAACAATAACAGCTATAATATCCCCACCACCGCCACTGTTATTATTAAACACCACCTACACCAACACCACCATCACCACCATTGTTGCCACTACGAGCAGCGACAATCATAACGAAATCGCCATCACCAACACCACCTCCACTACTACCACGACTAGCATCACCACCAGCAGTAGTACTGTAACAAAATGTCTATCAGCGCTACCATAATCATTAAAGACCTAACAACACCAACACCGCCAACATCACATCAGCACCTACCAGTACCAACACCGCCAACACCATCAACATCACATCGACACCCAACCAGCGCCAACAGCGACACCACTATACTCTGCCATACCTCTTCTTTAACCTGACAATGCCGGCTGACAATCGCTGACACCATTAAACATTACCTTCATTATTCAGTTCCAAGCCGCTTCTGTCATCAACATTTATAATGCGCCATCTTATATACAGTCAATCAACGCACTCTCCTGTATAGTTCAACACCTCGCGTCGTTATTTCCCCCTTATTCCCGTCGTTCTCTCTTGTTCTCCCACTTCACATTTTCACTAAACAGACCCTTATATTCTCTCACCCGTATCACTTACACAATTTGAGGTGTATACCAGTGTGGGCAGGTCTGAGCGCGTGTACACGGGGATATGTTATTAATATTATATATGTCTGTATGTCTCCGCCAATCTCTCTTACTTTCTCAATGTGTGCGTATGTATGCGTATATGTGTGTGTATGTGTATGTGTATTGTATATATATATAACCCAGCTCTTTGAAACGCCGGTGTTAAAACGGGGGTAGCTGATGAAGGAGAATGTTCCCTATGTGGCTTGTGTATTTTCTTCTCTACGTTTTGTTTGCAATGTCTTGTACCCAGATATGCACCTATACATACAGGTGGATGTCGGTATGCACATACCTGTACGTATATATGCATATACTCATTTACTATTTGTTTATATATATATATATATATATATATATAGATATGCAGGGCAGGGAATCATCAATTAGTAATAAAATTAATAATTAACAATTTCTGCCGGGTAGCTCAGTATGAAAAAACCTTTTTCGGTAAATAATTTATAATCATAAATATATAGGGATTGACAGTAACCTGCTTCTCCAACATACTGAGAATTCAGAAATAGCAGTCAAAGAACTACTGATTTCAAAACTACAAATTATTACTCCAGATTGATAGCGATATTTTTGATACACACAGAACAAAAAACAATAGAGAAGAGTAAAAAACACTTGCCTTTTAGTTAATTTAGTACAATTGTTTCACAGTTAAGAGTACATAATACTCTATTCTGATCTTCAGCTAAATATTCTAATAAATTTGTTAATGTCTAAATAACTCACGTC
>NC_142933.1:91471628-91474128 GCF_046866305.1 Octopus bimaculoides
TATATATATTATATATATATATATATATATATATATATATATATATATATATATATATATATATATATATATATATATATATATATATATATATATATATATATATATATATATATATATATATATATATATATATATATATATATATATATATATATATATATATATATATATATATATATATATATATATATATATATATATATATATATATATATATATATATATATATATATATATATATATATATATATATTTATATATATATATATATATATATATATATATATATATATATATATATATATATATATATATATATATATATATATATATATATATATATATATATATATATATATATATATATATATATATATATATATATATATATATATATATATATATATATATATATATATATATATATATATATATATATATATATATATATATATATATATATATATATATATATATAGTTACTACACTCACACACGTGGTTAGGGCAGCGGACTCGCGGTCATAGGATCGCGGTTTCGATTCCCAGTCCGGGCGTTGTGAGTGTTTATTGAGCGAAAACACCTAAAGCTCCACGAGGCTCCTGCAGGAGATGGTGGCGAACCCTGCTGTACTCTTTCACCACAACTTTCTCTCACTCTTACTTCCTGTTTCTTTTGTGCCTGTAATTCAAAGGGTCAGCCTTGTTACACTGTGTCACGCTGAATATCCCCGAGAACTACGTTATGGGTACACGTGTCTGTGAAGTGCTCAGCCACTTGCAAGTTAATTTCATGTGCAGGCTGTTCCGTTGATCGGATCAACTGGAACCCTCGACGTCGTAAGCGACGGAGTGCCAACAGCATATCCGAATGCATGCATGTTATTACGACTATTAACATCCATATGCAGTAATTCTGTCAATGGAGAGACAAATATGTAATCGACCATTGATGAAATAGTAAAATATGTAGAAAGTAGCCAAGGTAAACTCACCTTTCTGGTCACAGAGAGAAAAGTTCGTGGTTTACCTCTGGTAACTAATTTTCACAGTTCGTTAACAATTTGTGTTTGCTAAAAATATATATCCTTTAATCTAATGTATTTGTGTATAGTGTATATACTGTGTCCAAGATTCTTCCATTCCATTTTATTTCCTTCTCAGAGACTTTGTTCTTATATCTCCAATTACTTAATTAACTGATTAATTAATTAATTAATTTTAAACTTCTTATTGAGCACTCTTAGCGGAAAAAATACTTCACTTTTAGATGAATTAAAACGTGCAGCGTTTAGCACTTGTGTATCAGTTATACGCATGCGCACGCACGCACACGCACACCAATAAGCACACGAGCACACACACACATGCTCATACAGACGAATATACACACACGCAAATACGCATACACACAAGCACACATATACATATCTATATATCATATATGCATACATATATATACGTATATATGCATATATACACACATATATATGCATGTATATATATATATATATATGTATATATATATATATATATATATATATATATATATATATATATATATATATATATATATGCATGTATATATATATATATATATATATATATACACCATAGATATATGCATATGCATACATAACTATCCGTATATATATTTCATATGTATACATATGTATGTATGTTTGTTCATATAGGTGTGTGTGTGTGTGTGTGTGTGTGTGTGTGTGTGTGTGTGTGTGTGTGTGTGTAATTTTCTACATGGAAATGTTTAAGCGATGATAATAACTCATTACAGTAATCTTTTCAGCGTGGAAAGAGAAATAATCATTATATACAAATGGAATCTTGAATAAATAATGTTTTACTTACATTTATATTTTATTTAGTAGAACAGCACGATTTGATGGTTGCAGATGAATGGTGAGTGTAAATAATTAAAAACTGCTTTTTCTTTATTGCTTATATTAACTCGAAATTTCATTAGAATCTTTAGGTGATTAATGACTGTCTAAATAGTTTAAATAATCTATTATTTGCAAAGAGTAAACATTTATGGTGATGTACACGTTTATAACTGCGAGTTCAATTAGAGAATATTGACGTGTTATTACATAGAGATGCACTGTGATTAAGAAAATGCTTCACTTTGAAAGGAAAGAAAAATATACATACATATATATATATATATTAATGGAACGGCAGTCATGAGATAATGTACAACATAACCAACAAGTGTGATAATTAAAATGTAACAACAAATAAGATAATGATTGACATAAATATACATTGTGTATATACGCATGCGTACTTAAACTCGAGAAAAAAGATTAGGTAGATAGTGGATATATATTAAGAATAATAGTTTTAATTATTCATAACTTAGGCAAGATACCATTACATTGTGTTATGGATGCAGTGATTATTCGACGACTATTTCATTTGAATCGCTCCGAAAGGATGAATGGCAATGACAAGCCTCGCTGGGTATTGGGATATTTA
>NC_142933.1:91479128-91491628 GCF_046866305.1 Octopus bimaculoides
ATTTCACCTTGCTCCAGTTCCCCTTACGATTAAGGAGTAAGGTTGACCTGCTCGACTAACCATCGGGGTGATGTCATTCGAAAGCTAAAACGAGGCAAAGCCTATTGTGACTAGCGATGTACACATCGCTAGTCTGATAGTCTGTTACACTCTGTACACTCTGTACACTCTGTTACACTCTGTACACTCTGATAGTCTGTTAGGTCACCTGATATATATATATATATATATATATATATATATATATATATATATATATATATATATATATATATATATATATATATATACGTGTGTGTGTGTGTGATTGTGTGTGTGCAGATGCAATAGATTACGAAACTGTTTTATTCCAATATTCCAAGCAGAAATTTATAAAACATTGTGATATAAGCGAGATGTGTTCAATAAATTTAACCGTATACTGGAGGGGGGAAAGGAGGTGAAGCGTGGACATGACGAAGCCGTAGACAGATAGACGATAAATAAGATCCATATAAAGAGAACAGAATTTCCCATAGATCGAATAAATCAGAATTAATAAAGGTAAAACGATATTTTTTGAAAAATATAGAATATGTGTAGGGAAAAAAATCAAGGACTAATTTGAGTTAAGATTGTGAAAGGATAAATACAAGTTCTTAGTTAAAGTGGGGGGGGGGTGTACTATACAGTAAATGGCAGTTATATGTTAATTGGGAAATATTAAAGTGTAAATCAAGTCGTGATAAAATATTTAGGTAAAAATGTGTGACAAAGGTAAAGGAAAAGAAGATGAAATGGTTAGAAACGATATTGATTAGATTAAAGAATTATTAGTACAAAGAAAATTATGCTATTAATATAACATTTTAAATGTATCTAGAAACAGTATTATAGAAGATATTTCGTGTTCGTAAATAAATTATAAGTATGTTGGACGGATATTATCTAAGAATAGTTGTTTGAGAATTAGATTAAAATAGGATAAATTATATTATATACCTAAGAAAATAAATATTATGTATTCTTGTCTCCAGAAATAAGTCGTATATTTACAGAAAGGGAGAAGAATACAGCAGATATTCTAAGTCAACACAGTAAAACTATTTAAGTGTTAGTTAAGAGAATTAATCACAGAATACCGGAAACTATGATTTGATGGACCGGGACCTAAAAATGCCTAAAATTTAAAGCATCTTAAAAATGGGAAAGTTGTGGCGAAAGTTGTGGAGCTTAGGTGTTTCGTTCATAATCACACACATCGCCCCGTCTGAGATTCGAACCCGCGATCCCTCGGCAGCGAGTCCGTCGCTCTAACCACTAGGCCATGTGCCTCCACGCAGTGCTCATCGGTATAGCGATATTGATAATTTGGATATGGCGATTTTTAATAAAGAGATTAAATATAAGATGTAAATAACTGTTGGGATGTTATACTTTTTGTGCTTTATTGTTTTTATTAAGAGCAGATGTGTGGAATTGTCCGTAGCGTTTGAATCCTTCGTCTTTTATCTTTTACTCGATTCAGTTATTGGGCTGCGGCGAGGCCAAGCTGGGGCACTGTGTTGAAGGGTTTAGTCGAACAAATTGACCCCAGTACTTACTTTTTAAAGTGTGGTACTTATTCAATGGGCCTCTTTGGCCGAACCGCTAAATTACGGGGACGTAAACAAACCAACGCCGGTTATCAAGGGGTGAGTGGGAACAAACACAAAGATACACATGCACATATGTGCACATGCGTACAAACCCAAGCATTCGACTATTAAGAGAGACTCATTCGTCAATACGCCAACCAGTAATATACAGAAGAACTCGTACATCACCTTGTTTTTACCGCTATAACTGCGTAGTTGCTCCTCCATACACTCTTGCATTCATCTTTTCCTTTCAAACTTTCTCCCTCTACGGTCTCAATTCCCAACCTCTTCTTCTTTAACAATAACCTTTGCGCAGATCACACACACAACATGCACACGTGCCCGCACAGACGCATCTCTTATTCACCATACCCTAGTCTCACTAAATTCAATCCGTATTTAACTGTATTTGCTCTGTGCATCTAACCTAGAACGATGATTTGATAGAACCGACACTTTCTCTACAATTTCATATGTATGCAGGGGTTTATATATGTGCAGCAGATCATCAGGCAGGAAAGGTCTGTGGTGGTGGAAGGGATGAAGTAGTGTGTCACATGGTCATGAGCCATTCTCATTCTCTTAAACATTCTAAACTCGATTCATTGTGATAACTCACTTTCTCAACGGTATACTTGGTATTTAGAAAGTGATAATAACATGCCGTACATTGATAAATGTACTTAGAGATTTGTTATTTGGATTCGCTAATATGCTGACTAGATTTGAGAAACCGATAACGAGGGATAAATATTGCTGGTTTCGGCGAAGATTTATTTAAAGATTACTGCGTTTGAATGTTGCCTTTATACGTTGTCATCACATCAATAATTGCTTCCCTTCTTTATCCTTTTTCTCTTTTTCTTATTTTTTTATTTATTTATTACTTACTCTTTTTTATTCATTTATTTATTTATTTTATTTTTTGGCTTTAATATATCTATAATAAAGGATTCCATTTTAGAAATTGACTCATCATATCGTATCTATTATGTTGACATATACAAACTGCTGTAGTATTTGCTGTCGATAAAAGTAATCTATTTGCATATATTTTCGAGGATTGCCAATCAACGGAAAGCAATTTTTTTTTATTCTTTCTTCTTTTTTTTTTTTAGTACGTTAGTTTCCATTTCCATTAAAACCAGCAAGCTCGCTCTTAAAAGAAACTCGAGAACTCAAATATAAGTGTCATAACTTGTTACACGCGCTTTGAGTACTGTGATATAAATAACAAAGGAAGTAGTCTGGTCACATTTACATTATCTATATGTAACAATTGCTACTATATTAGCACGCCGGGGAAAATGCTTAGCAGTATTCCGTCTGTCTTTACGTTCTGAGTTCAAATTCCGTCGAGGTCGACTTTACCTTTTATCCTTTCGGGATCGATAAATTAAGTATCTGTTGCGTACTGGAGTCGATTTAATCAACTGGCCCCCTCCCCCAAAATTTCGGGCCTTGTGCCTAGAGTAGAAAAGAATCGTTAGCACGCCGGACAAAATGCTTAGCGGTATTTCGTCTGTCTTTACGTTCTGAGTTCAAATTCCGCCGAGGTCGACTTTACTTTTCATGCTTTCGGGGTCGATAAATTAAGTACCAGTGAAACACTGGGGTCGATGTAATCGACTTATCCCTTACCCCACAATTTCAGGCCTTGTGCCTATAGTTGAAAGGACTATATTTCAACGACTAGGAGTGAGTAAGCAAGTCCTTAAGATGTCTTGGTCAAAACAGAGAACACAAATATCTAAATTAAAGGTCACCAACAATTGTATACCTACACACTCTTTAACGCATTACTATGCTTCTGTACAGCGGCGAGCTGGCAGAAACGTTAGCAGGCCGGACAAAATGCTTAGCGGTATTTCGTCTGCCGTTACGTTCTGAGTTCAAATTCCACCGATGTCGACTTTGCCTTTCATCCTTTCGGGATCGATAAATAAAGTATCAGTTACGCACTGGGGTCGATGTAATCGACTTAACCCCTTTGTCTGACCTTGTTTGTCCCCTCAATGTTTAGCTCCTTGTGGGCAATAAAGAAATAAGAAACGTAAGCACGCTGGACGAAATTCTTAGCGGTATGATACGGACTATAATTTTTACTTCGTTAAAACGTTTTTTTTTTTTGTTACTCTTTTCATTTTCCCTCGTTTTTTTATCTTCTTTCTTTTGATAAAGTGCTCCCATCCGAAACGTTAGAAGAAACTGAATAATGAACTAATGATGAAAGCTATTATGGTATTCTTTATTTTATCTTTTATGTTGTTATTGTCATGGTTTAGCTATTTATATCTATTTGAACAACCTCTCTCTCTCTCTCTCTCTCTCTCTCTCTCTCTCTCTCTCTCTCTCTCTCTCTCTC
Source organism: Octopus bimaculoides (assembly GCF_046866305.1). NCBI lineage: Eukaryota > Metazoa > Mollusca > Cephalopoda > Octopoda > Octopodidae > Octopus > Octopus bimaculoides. The sequence goes on from NC_142933.1 coordinate 91,483,113, forward strand.
TCTCTCTCTCTCTCTCTCTCTTTCAGTCTCTATTTATATTTATCCACTTATGCATATTTATAGGGAGAAAGAGGAGGGGAGAGGAAGAGATAGAAGAAAGTCAGAGAGACAGCCAGAAAGAACAAGCGCGAGATTAGTAATACCTGTCTACATGCATGCTTGTGTCTCTTATACTATGTGTAATATATAGGTACATATACATGAGTGCGGGTATATGTGTGTCTGTGCGTGCATGCGTGTGTATGTTCATGTGTGTGCACGTGCACGGTCCAGCCGAAATCACAGCTAATGCCACGAAAAGGTTATTCAACCGTACCACTTATCGAATCAATACACTCAACAAATATCTACGAAGTAAATAACAAAAGTACATTTTTCCACGTATATTGTTGTCATTTAATTCCAGGTTGGCACTCCTTTAGCAAACCTACGAACAGAGCCTTCTAGCCATGACAGTCCTGTTGTTTTTTGTTCGCTTGTTTGTTTGTTATTTAAGCGTCATATAACAAATACGACCTTAACTAATGTAGATATAGATAGACCGCATTTTTAATAATAACTAGTAGTCAAGGCAGCTAACAAGCAGAATCGTTAACACATCGTGTAGAACACTTAATGGCATTTCGTGCGTCTTTACGTTCTGAGTTCAAATTCCGCCTAGGTTGACTTTACCTTTCGTGCTTTCGGGGTCGATAAAATAAGTATCAGTTGAGCACTGGGGTCGATGTAATCGACTTACCCTCTCCCCTGAAATTCCTGGCCTTGTGCCAAAATCTGAAACCAAAAATAACTACTAGCATTGTGATTTAAGATAAAACTGATTATTTCTATAAGGTTGAACTGTTGTCTAGAAGCCCCCCTTGGTTCGTTTATTGAGTTGTTATGGTTGTTGTTAGTGCTATTGCTGCGCTTCTGTTAATTACAGGTTATCCCTGACTGAATAAACCTGTGGTAAATAACAGCTCGGCCCATGGGGTGTAGACCCACGTCCATTTCTTCAGGTCCGTATTTGTACTTCTTTGAAAACTATATGTACTCAATAACACACTACAACCATTGTCTCAATAACAAGCTGTTACCTCACAACAATCAGGCGCAGGCGTGGCTGTGTGGTAAGAAGCTTGCTATCCAACTGCCATGGTTCCGGGTTCAGCTCCAATGCGTGGCACTTTGGGCTAGTGTCTTCTACTAACCCTCAGCTCGACCAAATGTTTGTGAGTGGGTTTGGTAAACGGAAACTCAAAGAAGCTCGTCGTACATATGTGTGTGTGTGTGTGCGTGAGTGTATACATGCATATATACATACATGTGTGCGTGTCTTTGCATCTGTGTTTGTTACCCACCACCGCTTGAAAACCGATGTTGGTGTGCTTATGTCCCCGTAGCCTAGCTTTTCGGCTTTTCAAAGAAAGAGAGTATTGCTGTCCATTCATTCAACTAAAGCTGGTTTAAGGCGGTGCCCCAGCATGGCTGCAGTCGACTGATACAAATAAAAGATAAAAGATGAAAGATTATCTCACAAACGAATGCTCACAACAATCACCATTATCTTACATCAATCTCTATTATCTCACAACAATCACTATTACTTCACAACAATCACTATTATCTAACAACAATCACTATTACCTCACAACAATCATTATTACCTCACAACAATCACTATTATCTAACAACAATCACTATTATCTAACAACAATCACTATTATCTCACAACAATCACTATTACCTCACAACATTCACTATTACCTCACAACAATCACTGTTACCTCACAACAATCACTATTACCTCACAACAATCACTGTTACCTCACAACAATCACTGTTACCTCACAACAATCACTGTTACCTCACAACAATCACTATTACCTCACAACATTCACTATTACCTCACAACAATCACTATCTCACAACAATCACTATTATCTAACAACAATCACGATTACATCACAACAATCACTATTATCTCACAACAATCACTATTATCTCACAACAATCACTATTATCTCACAACAATCACTATTATCTAACAACAATCATTATTACCTCACAACAATCACTATTATCTCACAACAATCACTATTATCTAACAACAATCACGATTACCTCACAACAATCACTGTTACCTCACAACAATCACTATTACCTCACAACAATCACTGTTACCTCACAACAATCACTATTATCTAACAACAATCACTATTACCTCACAACAATCACTGTTACCTCACAACAATCACTTTTACCTCACAACAATCACTATTACCTCACAACAGTCACTATCTCACAACAATCACTATTACCTCACAATAATCACTATTACCTCACAACAATCACTATTACCTCACAACAATCACTGTTACCTCACAACAATCACTGTTACCTCACAACAATCACTGTTACCTCACAACATTCACTATTACCTCACGACAATCACTATCTCACAACAATCACTATTACCTCACAATAATCACTATTACCTCACAACAATCACTATTACCTCACAACATACACTGTTACCTCACAACAATCACTGTTACCTCACAACAATCACTGTTACCTCACAACAATCACTATTACCTCACAACAATCACTATCTCACAACAATCACTATTACCTCACAATAATCACTATTACCTCACAACAATCACTATTACCTCACAACATTCACTATTACCTCACAACAATCACTATTACCTCACAACATTCACTATTACCTCACAACAATCACTGTTACCTCACAACAATCACTATTATCTCACAACAATCACTATTCTCTCACAACAATCACTATTACCTCACAACATTCACTATTACCTCACAACAATCACTGTTACCTCACAACAATCACTATTATCTCACAACAATCACTATTCTCTCACAACAATCACTATTACCTCACAACATTCACTATTACCTCACAACATTCACTATTACCTCACAACATTCACTATTACCTCACAACAATCACTGTTACCTCACAACAATCACTATTATCTCACAACAATCACTGTTACCTCACAACAATCACTATTATCTCACAACATTCACTATTACCTCACAACAATCACTATTACCTCACAACATTCACTATTACCTCACAACAATCACTGTTACCTCACAACAATCACTATTATCTCACAACAATCACTATTCTCTCACAACAATCACTATTACCTCACAACATTCACTATTACCTCACAACAATCACTGTTACCTCACAACAATCACTATTATCTCACAACAATCACTATTCTCTCACAACAATCACTATTACCTCACAACATTCACTATTACCTCACAACAATCACTGTTACCTCACAACAATCACTATTATCTCACAACAATCACTTATCTCACGACAATCTCTGTTATCTCACAACCATCACCACTTAACAAACAAGATACTGAACCCGGAGCCATGTGATTGAGAAACAGACTTCTTACCACACAGCCAGACCTGCCTCTATTATGTATTTAAGATTGATGTTATACTAAATTTCTATGGGCATTCTATATCCAATTGTGCATTTCGTTGCAAGAAGTTGGAAAAAGAAAACCTGCCTTCATTTTAATGGGTACCATCTGTTTCAACCCTTTATAAGGGGCCGGTGAGGGTGCGCTAATTACGAAGTCGCTCGATCTAAAGAAAGGTTTCTAAAAGTGAAAGGTTTCTAAAAGCAACATCATTTCCCTTAAATGAGAAAGGTGACATTACATAATGTAGTCCTAGATACACTTAAACCGACGGAATGGCTACAGAGAGAATTCGTTCGAGATTTCGTGTGTCCCTGTCTAAGCAGAATTGTCTGTCTTGGGTGTTAAACAATATCAACTGTTTATGAATCTCAACGTCCAACTCTAACAGTGATATAATAAGGATTCTGGTAGATGTGGTGATGGTGAAGGTAGGTGACAATGAAGACAACAATGATGATGGTGATGGTGATAATGATGATGATGGTGGTGGTGGTAGAGGTGGCAGTAGTGGTGATGGTGGTAGTGGTGGTGATAATGGTGATGACGAAAGTGGTGGTAGTTGTAGTGGTGGTGGTGGTGGTGGTGCTGGTGTTGCTGGTGCTGGTGATGGTTGTAGTGGTAGTGGCGGTTGTGGAGGTGATAATGATGACGATGATGATGATGATTATAGTGGTGTTTGTTGTGATGGTGGTGGTGGTGGTGGTGGTGGTGGTGGTGATTGTTGTGTGGGTGGTAGTGATGGTTGCTGTGGTCGTGGCTGTAATGGTGGGGATGATGACGATGGTGATAGTGATGACAACAGTGATAATGACTTGCAACTTCCTTTACTCAACGCTGATTCCGTTCACCACTAACACCCACCGCCACTACCTCCATCCCCAACACCAATACCACCACCACCACCATTACTCCTACAATTACTAGTAAAAGTAGATATTCTCTTTACTTGTTTCACTCATTTGACTGCGGCCATGCTGGGGCACCGCCTTTAGTCGAGCAAATCGACCCCGGGACTTATTCTTTGTAAGCCTAATACTTATTCTATCGGTCTCCTTTGCCGAACCGCTAGATGACGGAGACATAAACACACCAGCATCGGTTGTCAAGCAATGCTAGGGGGACAACCACAGACACACAAACACACACACACATACATATATATACATATATACGACGGGCTTCTTTCAGTTTCCGTCTACCAAATCCACTCACAAGGCTTTGGTCGGCGCGAGGCTATAGTAGAAGACACTTGCCCAAGATGCCACGCAGTGGGACTGAACTCGGGACCATGTGGTTGGTAAGCAAGCTACTTACCACATAGCTTTTTTTTTTTCCTTTTTTTTTTGTAGTTGGGTGTTGGTATTTCATATAGTATTATTAGTTGTTGCGATTATTCGTTTATCCTGAAAACACCAATCTCTCTCCTCTGTTTAGCGCTCACTAAAACCATTTAATACCAACAAAAGGTTTCTCGAGACTGTAATTTCATTCATCTCAGATCCTCCAGACCAGAAATTTAATCAAGTTAAATAAAAAATTTAAAAAATAATAAAAAAAGCAGAATTCCTTCACAATGTAAACAAAAACAACAACAACAACAACAACAAAAACAACAGACTAGTAGTAGTAGTAGTAGTAGTAGTAGTAGTAGTAGAAAGTTAGCGACGGTGATTATAACACCATGTTTGTTTGCTGACATAGTTACTTGCAAACAAAAGCACAGAAATACGCGCGCGCACGCACACACACACACACACACACACACACACACACACACACACATATATATACACAAATACAGAGAGAGAGAGAGAGAGAGAGAGACAGAGGAGTGAGAAAGTGAGAGAGAGAGATATTGGCGTATATGTATACAAACAAAAATAGGCAAATAGGCAAAGAACAATTTTGTTTATAAATCTTATGTTTTATACACTCCTCTTTTAGCTTTATAGAAATGTGTATACATACATACATATACACATACATGCACACACACACACACTCATATATATATATATATAATACATATGTATATATATGCATATGTATGTATGTTTGTATGCATGTATGTATATATACGTATCTCTCTCTCTCTCTCTCTCTCTCTCTCTAAATATATATATATATATATATATATATATATATATATATATATATATATATGATTATGTAATTATATATATATGTGTGCGTGTGTGTGTGCGTGTGTGTGTGCGTGTGTGTGTGTGTATGAACAGGCTGCAAATTACAGCTGACACATCAATATATACCACATAAAACATTATATATATATATATTTTAAGCAACAAAAGACATCGCAAAATGCTTAAAGAAAAGAAAACACGCAGCCATTGATGGGAATCGAACCACACCTGTCTTGCTTATCGCATGGTTAGCTAATGTTTCAGTCGCAAATTACAGTCGATTTTATCGACTCTTTCCCTCACTGTATATAGATAGGCTTGTGCCAATATTTGAATCTAATAAGCTTTATGTGGCTGTGCACGTTATGTGTGCGTATGTGTGCGAGGGATAGAGAGAAAGAAAGATAGGCAGACAGACAGTCAGACAGTCAGACAGATGGACAGAGAGACAAAAAGACAGACAGACACACGCACGCACACACACACACACACACACACACACACACACACACACACACACACACACACACACACACAGCCAGTCAAACAAAGAGTATGAAAGATAGGAAAAGAAAACTGGAAATAGAGAGAAATGTTGTGAAAGAGAAAAATGAAGCTCATCCGTTTATACTAATACATCTGTTTGTTTTCTACACCACCTGTCTTCGAAGACAGGTAGTGTAGAAAACAAACAGATGTATTAGTATAACGCTCGGGAATTGAAAAAAGTCTTTAACGTTTCGAACCTACGATCTTCCACAGAAGGGAGCACAGAAAGAAACAAGGAGAGAAACAAGCAGAGAAAAAATACACGCACACATACGCACACAAACACATACACACATATATATATATATATATATGTATATCTGCCTTATCTTCGAAACGCCTAGTTAGAATAGAGGCAGCTGATGAAGGAATAATTCCAAGTGGCTATCTGTTTTCCTATGTGTTCGTTCCGTTGTCTGTAGTTCATTTTCTAACGTCTTGTGCCCTGATATGCATCTATATACACATGTAGATGTAAGTATGTACATATATGTGTGTATACATGCATATATATTCTTTGTATTATATATATATATATATATATATATATATATATACACACACACACACTCACAGATAGGCGCAGACGTGGCTCTGCGGCAAAAAGCTTGCTTCCTCACCACATAATTCCAATTTCAATCCCACTGCGTGGCACCTGAAGTAGTGGTAGTAGTAGAAGTAGTATCACAGTAGTAGTAGTACTACTAGTAGAAGCAGCAGCAGTAGTAGTAGTAGTAGTGAAATAGAACGAGTGCGTGTGTTTGCAATTGGCATAAATGACCTTCTCGAGAGAGAGACAACAAAAATCTGTTTCGTCACGTGAGTTCACGTTAAGAATCTTGCAAACGAATTGCAAAATCGAAACGTAAAATCGAAACTGCCTTTCATTTAAATGCTTTTCATTCGTCCAGTAAGCAGAACTGTCCTCAACCACAGGTAAAGTAGGTCATGCGTATTCAGGCACAAAAAATATCACTGCAGCCCCTATAAACGTCACGTGATTGAAATCTGTTGAAATTCCTTGGGAAATACCTTTTATTTGTCTTCTTTTTTTCTTTTTACCTGTTTTTTTTTCTTTTTTTTATTCTACAATTTTTCGTCTCTTTCTTCTTCTGTAATGCCTCCATTTTCGTTTTTCTTTTTTTTTTAATCTTTGCTTGAATATTTTTCTATCTTTTTACTTTTCATCATCATCATCATCATCATCATCATCATCATCATCATCACCACCATTTTGTCTTTTCTTCATCAGTTCCCTCTTCTCTTTTAACTTCTTCTCCTCCTCCTTCTCCTCCTCCTTCTTCTTCTTCTTCTTCTTCTTCTTCTTCTTCTTCTTCTTTTTCCTCTCCTTCTCCTCCTCCTCCTCCCCTACTACTACTACTACTACTACTACTACTACTACTACTACTACTACTTTTTCTTTTTTTTTTCATTCCGCCTCTTTTCCCTCTTTCAATTTCTTTTTTGTTCTTATCTTTTCCTTTGATTTTCCCGTGCTTCTTTTCTATTTTATTTTTCCCTTTCTCCACCACCCCCTCCTTTTCTTTCACTCGTTCATCCTCTGCCCACGTGTGTAACCAATAAGTGTCGCCAAATATACTTTCGCGGTCACCTGATTACAATCAACCGACAGATGTTTATATAAACACGCTTCAGTAACTTCAACGTCAGTCATCTGCGAACAGAAAAAGAGTAACTCAGAGCAGAATACTCACACAAAAAAAATATTGTCTATTTCTTTAAAAAGGTTCAGTCCCACTGAGCGGCACCTTAGGCCTATAGCAATTGTGGGGGGATTTGATGGAATCAGATGGACAGAAACTACTCTTGCCAACCCAGCATATACACACACACACGGGTGTGTGTGTGTGTGTGTGTGTGTGTGTGTGTGTGTGTGTGTGTGTGTATGTGTGTGTGTGTGTGTATGCTGGGTTTTAAGAAGTTATAGTGGATGAGTCCAGCAGTACACCACCAAACAGTCACCATATTCTTCTTTTTGAAGAGCTCGGGTTTAGGGAAAGTTTTCAGTGCTTCATTTTTGCCCAACCACTGCGAAGAACATTTTTTAGTATCGTACAGAATCCACTTTTCATCGCAAGTTACAATACGGTCGAGGAATGGATCAGTCTGGTTACAGAGAAGAAGCCACGAGCAAATTACATATCTGCACATTTTCTGATTTTCATTCAAATCATGTAGTATCCATTTATCGAGCTTTTTTGATTTTCCAATCACATGCAAATGGTTGCAGGCAGTTTTCTGGTTAACTTGAAGTTCTTTTGCCAGTTGTGGAGTGGTTTTACGTGGATTTTTCTCAAATACGGTCTTTAATTGACCGTCATC
>NC_142933.1:91504128-91516628 GCF_046866305.1 Octopus bimaculoides
TTTTTTCATTAGGATATTTCTTTAATTATATTCAAGTTAAACTTTCGCTCAACTAGAATTTATACTCAAGGCCGTGCACCATTTAATTCACAGAGATTTAAATATCATGCTGACAATAAATAAACAAATAAATAAATAAATAAATAAATGACGATAACATTTATTGGCAATAGTAATGAGATTTGATGTTTTGATTGTTTTGCATACTGCTAAGCTGATGTCAATGTTTCAATCTACAGTATTTTATTTCCAACAAATAAAAATTAATTATAAAATAAAATCAAAAGAGAAAAAAAAGAAAAGAAAAGAAAAGAGCAGACAGCTTTGACTTGTTTTTATAAACGTTTTTTTTTATTATTATTCTTTTCGGTTAGTTTTTTTTTTCTACATAAAATTTAAAAAAAACATATATATATGAATAAAATTTTAAAAAGAAGCAAACCACCAGCATCATTATGTTGAATTGTCATTAAGAGTTACCAGGTCATGGACCACTCATTGCTTACGGCCATGATAGCATATTTCATGACACGCATTTGATCATTTAAACTGATATAAAAAAAAACAAAAAATGGAGAAAAAGCAATTTTCAGTTATGCATGACACGTCCTTGTATCAGGTTGTATTTAGGCGTTTTACCAGTTAGAATTTCACACACAACATACAATCCCATTCATTCATATGGAAATAATGTGAAATAAAGCTTGTCGCATAGAAGAATCTAAAGTATTATTATGTTAAGTAAATACCTGTTGTAAAAGTGCAGTATTTGTTCAGCTGAAAAAAAAGCAGCTTTAATACACATACGTGAACAATAGGGCAAAAGGTTCAGCGAAACGGTTTATGGCTTACCAGATTTGAATACTGCATTCAAATTTCTACAGTGTGTTTTATAAATATTAGTTTGTTTATTTTTTAGTCACAAGGCCAGCAGTTTTTGAGAGGAAAGTGTTAGTCGAGTATATCAATTTCGGTATTTTATATTTAGTTTTATTAACCCCGGATAGACGACAAGCGTGATGAATAACTTCGGTGAGATTTGACCTCAGAATTTAAAGAACTTGAACAAGGCGCAGGAGTGGCTGTGTGGTAAGTAGCTTGCTTACCAACCACATGGTTCCGGGTTCAGTCCCACTGCGTGGCACCTTGGGCAAGTGTCTTCTACTATAGTCTCGGGCCGACCAAAGCCTTGTGAGTGGATTTGGTAGACGGAAACTGAAAGAAGCCCGTCGTATATATGTATATATATATATATATATATATATATATGTGTGTGTGTGTGTGTGTGTGTTTGTGTGTCAGTTTTTGTCCCTCCAACATCACTTGACAACCGATGCTGGTATGTTTACGTCCCCGTAACTTAGCGGTTCGGCAAAAAGAGACCGATAGAATAAGTAGTAGGCTTCACAAAGAATAAGTCCTGGGGGTCGATTTGCTCGACTAAAGGCGGTGCTCCAGCATGGCCGCAGTCAAATGACTGACACAAGTAAAAAAGTAAAAGAATAAAAAAAAGTACGATTCTGCCAGTTTTCCCGCCTTGTGCTTTACAAATAAGGTTTTCTAATTTAGACAAAAACGACAGCAATTTTTGAGAAATAGAAATCAGACAACTACATTGAATCTATCACTTTATTTATACTTTGATTTAATCGATGCCGATCGGATGAAAAGTGTTTCAGCTAGGCCCATTCCACCACTCATTTTATATAAGCAGGGCCACAACGGCAAATAATCTCCTTATAACACAGAAGAGAATGGTTTGCAAGAAATTCGACTGTTTTTTCCGAGCACGTCGAGCAAGCAACCGGCATCAAATACTCACATGGAATGTAAGTAAAACAGAAATAAAGAAAAGAAGGAAAAAAAGTAATTCAATTGTATATATTAGAAAGGTTGTAGTAAATAGGTAATTTTTTCTCATTTTCCAATGGCGAAGCGAAAGAAATGCAGCTTTGTTTTATCTGTATATTTTTCTTTCTGTTTTTTTTTTTTTTTTTCTAACGTTTTTCACTTCAGTTTATCTTTGTTTTTGTGTGTGCAAAATTGCGGATCTGGAAACATTTGATACACTAAACCCCAAATTTAGTGTCTTTTAAGCAAAGACTGACGTGGCGGGGTCGTGTCGGGTGGGGTGGGCGTAGCCAATGTATTATGATAAACAAAGAATACGACCAATATCGGTCGGTTGGACGAAATGACCAGTTTCTAAGAATTTTAGAGGAAACAATAGTTATTTTGTTGTTTAAGAAAGGAACTGAAAAAGATATATTTGATGGGGAAGCTTCTGGAGAGTGAGTAACATGTTTGGTGGTCTAGTATAGGGTGAGGTGGGAGTGGAGACACTGCCGTTGTAATTATCTTGTCCAGAAAGACTAAAGATTATATATTTGATGGTTTTAGTGGTCAAAATGTTTGGTTTCTATGAGGATTGCACAGTTAGGATTTTAAAACTCAGAAGAAAGGAAATAAATGAACAGAGAAGAATGCACACACACGCGCACTTATATATATACATACATATATATATATATATATATATATATATATATATATATATATATATATATATATATATATATATATTTATACGTACAGGTATGTGCATACCTACGTCTACCTGTATATATAGGTGCATATCTGAGTATGTGTGTGTGTGTGTGTGTGTGTGTGTGTGTGTGTGTGTGTGTGTGTGTGTGTGTGTGTGTGTGGAGGCGCAATGGCCCAGTGGTTAGGGCAGCGGACTCGCGGTCATAGGATCGCGATTTCGATTCCCAGACCGGGCGTTGTGAGTGTTTATTGAGCGAAAACACCTAAAAGTTCCACGAGGCTCCGGTAGGGGATGGTGGCGAACCCTGCTGTACTCTCTCACCACAACTTTCTCTCTTACTTCCTGTTTCTGTTGTGCCTGTAATTCAAAGGGTCAGCCTTGTCACACTGTGTCACGCTGAATATCCCTGAGAACTACGTTAAGAGTACACATGTTTGTGGAGTGCTCATCCACATGCACGTTAATTTCACGCGCAGGCTGTTCCGTTGATCGGATCAACTGGAACCCTCGACGTCGTAAGCGACGGAGTGCCAACAACATATTGTTGATATATATGCTAGCTGAATCATTAGCACGCTAGGCGAAATGCTTAGTGGCATTTCGTTCGTCTTTGTGTTCTGAGCTCAAATACCACCGAGGTTGTCTTTGCTTTTCATCCTTTAGGGGTCGATAACATATGGTTGAGCACTGGGGTCGATGTAATCGACTTATTGCCTCCACCAAAATTCCAGGCCATGTGCCAAAATGTGAAACCAATATATATATATATATGTGTGTGTGTGTGTGTGTAAGGGAAAGATAAGGTAAGAGAAAGAGAAACAGATCGAGAAAGAGAGAGAGAGAAAGAGAGAGAGAGAGAAATAGAAGAGAGAGAGAGAGAGAGAGAGAGAGAGAGAGAGAGAGAGAGAGAGAGAGAGCAAGATGTGATCACTACTTACCTACTACTTTGCATATAAGCAATTAAATATATAGAGCAATGTTTATTTATGTATATATGCATATAAATACTTATTGCACACACATATATACATGTGTGTGTGTGTGAGAGAGAGAGAGAGAGAGAGAGAGAGAGAGAGAGAGAGAGAGAGAGAGAGAGAGAATGCGTTTGTATTTGTCCATTTTATCAATTTGAAATATCCAATGTTTTAAAACATTAAAAAATTGATTTGCGAGTCTCGAGAGTATAACGAGATAACAATCGATCATATAAAGTGTATACATACTCTTTTACTCTTTTACTCTTTTACTTGCTTCAGTCACTTGACTGTGGCCCTGCTGGAGCACCGCCTTTAGACTGTGGCCTTTAGACTGTGGCCATGCTGGAACACCACCTTTAGTCGAACAAATCGACCCCAGGACTTATTCTTTGGATGCCTAGTACTTATTCTATCGGTCTATTTTGCCGAACCGCTAAGTTAAAGGGATCGCGGGGAAAAAAAAAAGATAGATAGATAGATAGATATATACATAAATATGTTTCTTTATTAGCCACACAGGGCTCAACATAGAGGGGACAAAATACAAATGTAGAGTTTTTATTTTCGATGGGGACGAAAATAAAGTAAAAAATTAAATGGGGATAACGATGAAAAGGCATCGAGAAAACGTTTGGGGTATGTACAAAAAAAAAAAAAAAATTACAAAAACTTCCCAATAAATGGGGAGGTTATCCGTGGAAAGAAAAACCTACGGAAAAGACCACGGTAACCTCGGTCCTTAGTGTCACAATTTGTTAAATAAAATTTCTTTTATTTATGCAAGAAACGTAAGTAACTCTCTGTTTACAAAATTTTAAAACGTTTTATAGAATCATGGTCAAGGTGGCTTCGTCATTTATACGTGCCATTCTTGCTATATGTATCCATCTTTTTTCGAAACATTTGCTAGACAACACTTGCCTCTCTACTCTCACCTTCCTTTTCAAGTGATACTTGAAAATGTTGATGGGAGATTGACCAGAGAGGAAAGTGTTTGTCTCTAATCCTTTCAGACGCGTCCACCAGATGCATTCTTTCGCTATAGCCACAAGTACAATAAATACAGCTCTTCCTTCCCGTTTAAAGGAAGGAGGCGTGACGACATTGACGATAGACTCGGTTGATAAACCAACTCGTCCCACACGTGACAGCAGTCGTTCGACATAAGCCCACAGCTCCGAAATGGTTGGACACTGCACGAGTGCGTGCAGAACGGTTTCGTCGTTCTGACCGCATCACGGGCAGGTCGGCCCCGCATTTCGCGAGCCGTGTCTATAGAGCTTATCCCGAACGGGTAGCGCTTCTCGGTAGCACTGCCAGGCCAGGGATCTCTGGAAGTTGTCCATAGGTCCCGGCCCGAAAGTCGTCCTGAACAGGCGGGTCAGGTATTCCTCATCGACGCCCAGGTTCGCCCCGAGATCGTCGTCGTACCTGCCCTCCACTAATCCCCTAGAGAATGACTTCGTTGTGATGCAGCCGCTCAAGGTCGACCCGGGACGGCAAAGTTGTTGCAGAGCAACGCGACACTCACGGTGCCATTCGCCATTCCTCGGCCTCTTTTTGATCCACGACTGCAGCTCGGTCATGGAGACGAGCTGCGGGAAAGCGCGTCGCACAAACTGCGACCACACCTGCTCACCGTCGTCTACGTAGAGCCGGAGATGTCGCAGTCTCAGCGCATGTCTGCGCATCATCAACCACGGCATGCCCAGCCCTCCTTTCAGCGGGTGTTGGCAACAAACGGATCGCCTCACCATCGGAACGCTTTCTTTCCACAAAAAGCGGAAGAGGATGCGCTCCATTTCGGTGATGGCGCGATCGGGACAAGGCACGACGGTCAGGCGGTATTCGATGACGGACACGATATACGCGTTCGCCACCTCCGCCCGACCTTTTAGGGACAGCTTCCTCTCGGATCATTGCCGGCAGAGAGTGGCCACCCTACTCGTTATCTCGCCCCAGTTCTTCTCCGTTTGCAGGTCCGGACCGAACCAGATTCCGAGCAACTTGACCGGACCGTCCGTCCAGCGTCCCACTACTGAGGCGCTGCCGGACGGTATGGGCTTGCTTCTCCAGGTGCCGAACAGCAAACCCACCGACTTATCCCGGTTGATTTTCGCTCCCGTCACCGCTTCGTAGTCTTTCAGCATCTCGCCGACAAGCTCGATGTGCTCGTGGCTAGACGCTATGACGGTGACGTCGTCCGCGTATGCCGACACGCTCGTCCCGCACCCCAGTTCTCGCGGGATGCCCCTCAGCGTCGCCAGCTTCCGCAGTAGTGGCTCGAGAGTCAATACGTACAGGAGCGGCGACAGGGGGCATCCCTGACGAACCGAATGTGCAATGTCGAAGGGTCCCGATAGACGTCCATTGACGCGAACAACCGAACGGATGCCTGTGTACAAGGCAGCCATCCAGCCGCTGAAAACGGGACCGAAGCCGGCCGCTTCGAGGACGGCCTGCAAGTATCGATGGTCTATCCTATCGAAAGCTTGGGATTGATTCAAATTGATCAGGGCCCCACCCATGCCAGGTTCCTTAACTATCCTCTCTATGGAGGTTGTCATGGATGCTCCGGCCCGGCACGGCGCACGTCTGCTCCGTGCCGACCAGTTTCTCGATGACAAGCGCCAACCGCTTGGCTAACACCTTGGCCAAAATTTTCATGTCTGCATTGAGCAGAGTGATGGGCCTAAAGTTATCTATGGCGTCCCCCTTGTTTGGATCTTTCTTCAGCAGCGTTACCGCTCCTCGGCTCACAAAACCGGGAATGCTCCCGTTCTGCTGCCAGTTGCAGCACACGGCCGCCAAGACGTCTCCAAACAAGTCTGGCATACAGTTGTAAAGCGTCCCTCACCTCCTCCGCCGTGATGACCCCTTCGCAGCACTCCGCCTCTCTTGCCGTGAGTCGTGGCAAGCTGTGCAGGTAGGCACTAAAGTCCACCCTGCCTTCTCGCTCGCCACTCCTCCCAAACAGTCGGCCAAAATGCCGCTGAAACGCCTCGCACATCTTGCTCGGCTCGAGCAATTCGCGCCCCTGTTCGTCTACCAGAGACCGGATGGTGGATCTGTTTCCCCGCTGCGCCTCCGCCACCCGGGCCTCTCGTGCGGCTCCAGCACCTTCATTCCTCAGAGCACGCATCCTTGCCCTGACAGCACACCCTTCGTGTTTAGCATTGAAGCGTTGGTCGAGGGCCAACCTCGCTGCTAAAACGTCGGATGCGATGCCACTTCGCAATGCCTCTTCTAACTTTATCACTAGCTCCCCCTCTACTCTGTTCCTCTCTACAGCTAGTGCCCTACTATACCTTATTGCTTCCGCCCTTACTGCTCTCTTGAGGGCAAACCACCATTTGTTGTTGACGATGGCTCCCGTCAAAGCCCTCTTTACTAACGTGCTAATCCGGTCTCTGAAAACCTGTCTCGACGGGAAGGACGCGTTTAGTTTCCAGTAACCGGGACCCTGCCTATGTGCCTTATCTAAGTCTAGCGTACACGTCACAAGTTTGTGATCCGTGTAGCTGACTATGTGGAACTGTGGACATCCTAAATTATCTCTATCTCTTGTCCTACACACTATCCTATTTAGATACGATCTCGACGACCCAATGCGGTTGCTCCAAGTCCACGTTGGCACATTTGGGTGGTCGAGTCGGTACCTGTCAGACAACTGGAAGCGTCTGAGCAGGTCTATGAGGCCTTTGCATCCCCTTCTAGTTTTGTCACTCCCCACGTAGTCTAGATGCGTGTCCAAGGTAGCATTCCAATCCCCCACTAAAAGTAAGGGACGAGACGTTCCCAGGAATACTTCTAGACGTCGAAAGAAGTCCGACCGACCTGTTAAAGGAGGCACATAAACTGCCAGCAACCGAAAAGCGCCTCCATCGCTGCCATCCACATCTAGGACAACCAGTCTACCCTCCGGGTCCGTAAATATCGTCTTTACTTGGAGATCCAGACTCTTGCGAAAAAGAACCGCCGTGCCACTACCGCCCATCCTCGGCAGACAGGGAGAAAAATAAATGTTAGACTGTCCGCCAAACATGGACTTTAGGGCCCGCGGCTCATGGAGTCTGGTCTCACTAATGGCTATGCTATCCAAATTGTGTGACTTGATGTCATTTAAGAGGTACCCATGTTTCCAAGGGGACCCCAAGCCACGCACATTCACACAACCAATCTTCACCATGATTCTATTTATACGTGTGCTTTAAAGCACAAAACAAAAAGAACAGATGTTACTTACCGTTCGAAAGTTTTGTTTCCTCCTTGGATTTTTCACCAAGGAGGCTATTGTACAATTTCTTGCACACATACTTTTGACATCCCCCTACCGAGTTGGGGTAGAGGGATTTTATTGTGTTGTGTAATGCTGGTGTTACATGGTAAATTTTAATGTGTTTTGGCGGTGTTGTACGTGGGTGGTTGTTGGTTTTGATGTCGTTATCTGTGATGTTTGTTTTAGAGTTGATGTAATTCATCAACTCTGTGTTTGTAGTGTCTATTGCTGTTAGCATTGTTTTTGGTGTGTTATCATTGGTGTTTATTTCGTAGGAGTTGGGAATGTTTTCGGGAGATGTGAATCTCCCTGCTTTGTTGTTGTTCGTTTTTCTTTTTTTGCTCCTCTTCCTCCTTCCTTTTTGGGCTATTTTCCATTCCTCAGTACTTGACTCGTCTTCAGATGAAAACTCTGAGGAATCGGAAGGAGGTAGGGGCATGTTGTATGCTTCTGTGTTTGCTTGTGTAAGTGGTTGTATTGTTGTTTTTGTTGTTGTTGGTTGTTGAATTTTTGGTTGTGGTGTAAGTGATGTGAGGGAAGGGGTATCAGTTTTTGTATTGTCTTTTCTTTTTTCGTCTTCTTTGTTTGTTAATTTTGTAGTTTTTGTTGTATTTTCTTTCGTTGATGTTGATGTTGCTTTTATTGTTTTTTGTGTGGATGGCGGTGTGGGCAGCAAGGCTTTTTTGTGTGTTTAGTTAGTTCTTGTTGTTGTTGTTGTGTTTTTCGGGCAGTCGGACAAGTCGCATAAGTAACAGCGAGGCCGCCTGCCCTCTACTACTATATGCAACTTTTGGTTTGTTGCCAAACGGATGTATGGTGGGATTTTTTTGATTTCTTGTTCGTTTGTGTGGAACAAGATTTGTATGCTTTTTCCGGTCTAATTGCTTTCTCCAACGTTTATTTTCCGTATGTTAATGTTGTCCATATCAACACATATGGCCGATATCAACCATAGTGTGTCGATTGTTGGAGGTGCGTGCTTCATTGTTACCTTTGTTACCTTTTGGCCAAGGTAACTGGGTAACATTGTTATTTCAGGCGTGTGAAGAGTTAGCGTTGAATACGTCTTCGCCAACTCTTCATTTCGAAAAATCACCTGTACCTGTGCAAATCTATAATAAGTGATATAGGATTTTTTATCCCAAATAGATCTCAAGCATCTTTCGATCTTGTCTATACTGGCCTGTTCCGGCCTTCTACTTTTTGTGTTTATTATTTTATAAATTATTGTTTTCCTATTTGTCTTCTCTAATACGTGTTGTGGTATATTCAAATGTACTTCACCGCTTTCTTTGGTAATCAACTTCCTCGTTTCTATAATTTCATTTGTCGTGTAGGACTCAACAGTTTCACTTTGCTTCAAAGCTTCAGCAAAGTTTTTGTTTTTGTTATTGTTGTTATTGTTGTTGCTGGTACTGGCACTGGTATTGGTGGCAGATGTGGTATTTGTGTTAGTGGTGTTGTGGCTTTTTCCTTCCTCTCTTTCGCTTGCTGCTGGTGAAGAGAGCAAAGGTTGAGTTGAACTGTTGCTGCTGCTGCTGTTGTTGTTGTTGTTGTTGTTGTTGTTGTTGTTGTTGTTGTTGTTGTTGTTGTTGTTGTTGTTGTTTTCACTGGTGACGGTGGCAGGCAAGACTGCTGTAGCAGCAGAGTTTTTCTTTTTCTCCATTCTCTCGTTTAACTACGAGGAAGGAAGACTAGGAAATTCTTTTTCGAACGAAACACTGCAAAATGCAGTGTTTCGTTTCACGAAAATTTTCATGGCTACAAGACGCCATCGTCTCAAAAACTAATGGCTAGAAAGCCGAAATTGATTTTTAAATCCTGGAAATGTGCCACACAGGGCAGATTTCCGTCGCAAAAAACTTGCACCAGAGAGTCTACAAGTTGTTATACAACTTTCTATATAAAATAAACTTTACAAACTTTTTAAAACATGAAAAAGGCATAACTTACGGAGCCGACACGTCTACCGTCTGTCCATAGAGATAGATAGATAGATAGATAGATAGATAGATAGATAGATAGATAGATAGATAGATAGATAGATAGATAGATAGATAGATAGATAAAGAGATAGATAGATAGATAGATAGATAGATAAAGAGATAGATAGATAGATAGATAGATAGATAGATAGATAGATAGATAGATAGATAGATAGATATACATATACATACACACACGCACACACACATACATCCATATATATATCGCTGGTATTGCTAATCCTATTGGTTAGTGGAGTAATAATGGTGGTGGCGGGGAGGGGGAAACGGGAGCGGTGTAGGTGCTTGAGGCGGTGGCGGAGGCAGTTTTGATGTTGTTGTTGTTGTTGGTGGTGGTGGTATTGGTGGTAGTGGTGGTGATGGCGCTGCTGCTGCTGGTGGTTATGATGTTGGCGTTGTCGGTAGTGTTATTCAGATGATAATAGCAATGGTATGTGTTTAGATAGCCGTGTTGATGGTAGGTAAATTGGTGGTCACCTCTGTGCGTGTATGTGTGTGTGTGTGTGTGTGTGTGTGTGTGTGTGTGCAGGTGAGCATGTGTGTGCGTGTGTGTGGGAGAGAGAGAGAGAGAGGGGGAGAGAGAAGCAGTAATTATGTTGATTGTGCTGGTAGTGGTAGAGGTGGAGCTGAAGACGGCGTTGTTGTTGTCATTGTTATTGTTATTGCTGTTGTTGTAGCAGCAGCAGCAGCAGCAGCAGCAGCAGTAGTAGTAGTAGTAGTAGTAGTAGTAGTAGTAGTTACACTGGTTGCAGTGTTGATGGTGACCGAGCCGGATGCAGCGGCAGCGGCGGCCCCGGGTGGTGATGGCTGCAGTGCTAGGGATCGAATTAAATGATAATTGTGTTAGTTACAAGAGTGCTAATGGTGATCGTTGTAGCCAAGCATGTCTGAGGGGTAAGGAAGTTCTCTTGTTTTTAACTATGAAGCTTTGGGTTCGATCCCAGTAAGCGGCTATCTTAGATAATTGCATTTTACAATAGCCACAGACTGCTCCCATCACCGCCAGATATATGAGTTTGCGTAGAAAGAAACTAAAGAAGCCTGTCCGATAGACTCTACCTTATAATTCAGAAGACCAGACCAGACTTGTCATTGATGTCGCGAGTATTCTACCCGAGAATTATGTTAAGAGTATACGTATCTGTTTTCGCTCAATAAACACTCACAACGCCCGGTCTGGGAATCGAAACCGCGATCCTAACCACTGGGCCATTGCGCCTCCACACTGAAACAAGTAAAAGATCTCATACTCTTGGGTACCTTTAGAAGAGTCCATTTCTTTGCAATGGTGGGTGATAAGGCTCTGGTGTGATGATGCCTTCCCTCCTCCCCCCTCTCTCTCTCTCTCTCTCTCTCCCTATCACCAGTCTCGAAGGCCCTGAAAAGCATTATTGAATATTGATGAAGGTCAGCTCTAATGAATGACGTTGTGTAGGTGTGTCCGTGAGAGAGAAAGAGAGGGAGAGAGAGGGTGGAATATACTAGATCCAGCATTAGTTCAATGACGATGTATGCTTTCTGAGTGTCATGTTGTTGTTGTTGTTGTTGTGGTGGTGGTGGTGGTGGTGGTAGTGGTCGTCGTCGTCGTCGTCGTCGTCATCGTCGTCATCGTCATCGTCGTCGTCGTCGTGGTAGCAGCGGTGGTGGTGGCGATGACGACAACAACGAGAATGACGATGACGACGGTGATGATGACGTTTAGCACCAGGTCTCAACCCTAATCGAGTAGGCCTATGATCGAAGGCGTTCCAGCCGTGATCGATCCGCCTTTTGAAGGAATATAAATATGTAGAGCGACTTTACTATTTAATATGTTGCTTTCTTAAGACTGTTAGGATGCAATCTGAGTTCGATTTGACTTCTATTTCTAACAGGTTGAACAACCACATAGGGACTCCTTTCCCTTTACATTATTATTACTTGGCCTCACGCCAATAATGACCGACCAAACTCATGACCAAAGCCGTTCCAACCATAACCATCCCGTTTCTTTTTTTATTTAAAGAGTGTTTCTAAGATTTCACTAACCAATATGTTCTACATTTTTTAACGCGTTGTGAGTGGATTTGGTAGACGGAAACTGAAAGAAGCCCGTCGCATATATATATATATATATATATATAGATTCAAGGCTTGAATATGGTACTTATGCGAAGGCATATATATATATATATATATATATATATGTGTGTGTGTGTGTGTGTGTGTGTGTGTGTGTGTGTGTGTGTGTGTGTGTGTGTGTGTGTGTGTGTGTGTGTGTGTTTGTCCGCCCAACATCGCTTGACAACCGATGCTGGTATGTTTATGTCCCCATAACCTAGCGGTTCGGCAAAAGAGACTGATAGAATAAGTACTAGGCTTACTAAGAATAAGTCCTGGGGTTGACTTGTTCGACTAAAGGTGGTGCTCCAGCATGGCCACAGTCAAATGACTGAAACAACTAAAAGAGTAAAAGAGAGAGTATGATTAAAGAGAAATTTGGTAGCTATTTCTAGCTGGCTGGCCGTGTGCGATGATGCTTCTTTGAGGCTCCCTTGTTGGCTCGTATATGTATGTATATATGTGTATGTTGTATGTGTGTGTGCATGCGGGTGCATGTATGCGAGTGTGTATGTGTGTGTGTGTACGTTTGCATGTTACTGTATATAAATGGGTGTATGTATATATAAATATGTGTGTGTATGTATGAG
>NC_142933.1:91519128-91536628 GCF_046866305.1 Octopus bimaculoides
TCGTGTGGATAGGATCAACTGGAACCCTCGTCGTTGTAACCGATGAAGTCCCAGCCGTATTGATAGAAATATCCACAATTACTACAGTATAAATGATAAACCTCTTCTGCATGATGTATTTCCTAAAATAATGTGTCAGATTTTATCAAGATGCTCCACACTGGCTTAAAAACAATACGACCGAATTACATCAACTGAAGCAACACGGTTTCTGATAGGTTTTCACTACTAAGGATTAGGTTTTCATTACTAAGTACATTGGAATAAATATCCGTAACTAGTATAAAATATACGACATATGTCGACGGCATGGTGCATTTTCTAAGACAATACACAACATTGTTTCAAGATGTCTTCCACTAGCTACAAGAGAAAATACTTGAGACAGATGAGTGTGGCAAAGTTACTCATGTAAGATGAGTCACCCAATTTCAATTGCTCTAAGTAAAAATTCCCTTTTACTAATGGGAACCTTTATTTTTCTGATAATGAAAATACTATAGAATATGAAAATACTATAGAACTTTAGCATGTGGACAGACCACCAGAAAACACATACAATAATAATAATAATAAAGAAGCCCCTTTCGTTGGTGTGGTTATTGGGATTGTTTAACTCCAGGGCAGTCTTGACCAAACAGACCATCACATCTTTGTTTTTGCTTTTGTTTTTCTCCGGTTGCAGTGGATGTAGAACAACACCAGTGGTTCCCAGAGTGACCGGTACTGCCCCACTGGGGCGGTGGAAAGTTTTGATAGGGGTGTTGAAGAAAAGTGGGACGATAATCGAGTGACCAAAAGAGGGCGATGGATGTAAAAAAAAAAAAAGAATTACGGGTTCATTTGGTTCAAGTTTTATTTGTGAAACACGGTTCTTTTGAATTTGCTGCAGAAAATTGTCTATGTTTATGGTGGTGAGTAGCGGTGGGTGGGAGGGCTCTTAGGAATGTGGCCAGGGTGCCAAGGAGACGGCAGCCTGAAAAAGTTTGGGAACTACTGGACTACACTAATGTGTCCATTTCTTTATAATATAACAGAGTGTGATGAGTAGAAGATTTAGAAGATAATCGGTCGTGTAGGAGTCATCTCATTGGCTCGGGTCGTAATTCTGGCAGCAAGCGGGTAAAAGCGATCACTATGTGCTTATTCTACTCTGCATAAGACCACAGGCTATTGCAGTCAATATATTAATAATAAATGTGTATAATGTTACGCAGAGAATAAAAAGAAGACTTACAACTATCAAACAGCTTTATAATCCCATGAAACTGGCAGCAGAGTAATATGATGACTGATTATATTGATGTAATATGATGACTGAGTATTGATAACTTCAGTTCTTAAGTCTTTAATAAGAAATTTTGATCTGTCTCGGAAGCAAATCTTTCATTTTGCGTGTTGTATGTACCTCTATAGAAAAATCTACTTCCTGAGAATCTTATAACAATAGACTGTAGTCTTATCCAGAGTGGAATGAGGATGTGCTGATCGTTTTTACCATCTTAATGCCAGAATCAAGAATCAATCCAAAGAGAGGATCCCGACACGATCAGTCGGGCAGTTTTAATTAGCAGCCAAATTTTTATCGCGCCCTATTGTATTATAAAGGAATGGACACCTCCAATAGATTAGCCCTACATCCACATCTAAATATAACAGGCAAGATGGTCATGGAGAAATCTTCCCGATCGAGACTATTCATAATTAACTGCACCAACAAGAGAGCTTCCTTATGATAGACTGATCTGCTAAAAAAAAAAAAGCAAGCAAATCTCCCTAAAATAGCACCTTAATATCTTGAAAGGGAAAGCAGTGGATAATGTAGTTCAAGATACACTCTTTTTTTTTCTTTCTGAAAGATGGATGAAGTCGTTGCTTGAACGCCTTTGATCATAAACCAACTCGATCAGGGCTGATCAGAAGCTCAACAATAGCCGAATCTTAAAAGGCCTCTTGGGAATTAAGGCACATTTACATCCTCCATTTTACTGTAGTCGGAGAGGATTATTATGAAGCATAATATAATAGTGTAATTCCCAGTAAATAAAACATATATGTATGACGATCCACCATAAATATAGAGTGTAAGATCCAAGTGGGGTTGGATGTAAGAAAACAAAAATCAAGTTAACGGACAGTAGCCATTCAACGGAACATGTTTCTCTCACTTAAGTACCAAAACAGGGAGAAAGCTTGCATGGATAAATTCAGCCATATTGAAAAATTATTAGTTCAGGCGCCAGACTTCTGTCAGTCGTATAGTGTTCAATAGAGCAGTTTCTCTCCCTCCGCACGCTTCTCTCCCGCCACCTTCTTCCATTGCAAGAGTTGCAGACAGCAGCCTTAGTCTGTTTTCAAAGAATATGATATCAAATGCAGATCAGAGCAGATCAGTTTAATGGTCTGCAAGCAAAGCGGTTGACTGATTTGACTGCTGACCTCACTGCATAGACTTAGCTCCATTTGATAACGTTTTTTTTTTGTTTTTTTTTTGTTTTTGCTTTTTATTTCTTCTTGTTGTTTATATGGCTGTTATTGTTGTTGTCGCCATCGTTTTTGTTTGTTTGTTTGTTGTTGTTGTTATTGCTATTGTAGTTGTTAATCTTGTTATTTTGTGGCTATCATAATTTTTATGTCCATCATCATCATCATCATCATCGCTGTTATTATTGTTGTAGTGATTATTATTATTATTATTATTATTATTATTATTATTATTATTATTATTATTATTATTATTATCATTATTATTATTGACGTTACTCTTTATTTTTATTCCTATTCTTATTTATTGTTTCTTATTCCTATTGAAGGGTTTTTGTGGTCGTCGTCGTCGTCGGCGGCGGCGGCGGCGGCGGCGTTGCCGTTGTTGTTATTGTTGTTCTTGTTGTTCTTAATGTTTTATAGTTGTTGTTTATAGTTGTTATTGCTATTGTTCTTACTGATGCTATTAATGTTATTACTTTTTGCTGAAACCGCTTTTCAGAAGAAGAAAAAGAAGAAGAAGAAGAAGAAGAAGAAAAAGAAAAAGAAAAAGAAGACAGTGAATGATAATAATAATAATAATAATAATAATAATAATAATAATAATAATAATAATAATAAAAATGGTAAAAAAAAACGATCAATCAAATCCCTCGGTGACCTATAAAAGAGAATATGAGTACTCCGCCCACCAACTTGTATAACAAAATTGCTTGTTGAGTGAGAGAACATGAAGAAGCGATGCCTCCCGCCCGCCTGGTGCAGAGGAAGTTATTGGTTGCCATCAAGAGGCCTGCAAAATGATGAGTAAGCAAAATTTCCTTCCACTATAAGTAAGCAAAGAGTGTATTGGCTTCGAGAGAATGAAAACCAGCAGCAAAGCTGGTTGGGTTTTTTGCTCTTTTTTTTTATTTGGTCTTTTTTTAACTTTTTCTTTTTTGTTTTTATCCTTCTGCCAAGAATGAGAATAGTGCATGTAAAATATTCTGTAAAGTATATTATACCAATTTCTACTAAAGATTGTAGCCAAAAGTATTTACTGACTACAACAGGGTACGTGCATGTGTGTGTGTATTTGTGTCGGTGTTGTGTACCTATCTATCTATATCTATCTGTCTATCTAATCTATATCCATCTATCTATCTATAATATCTATAGATACATTTCTTTTATTAGCCACACAGGGCTCAACGAAGATGGGACAAATACAATGTAGAGCTTTTCTTTTTGGGAGGGGGAAGGAAGGAAAAAAAAAAAAAAAAAAAAAATTGGTGGTGTCGATCAAAAGGGATCGTAGGAAGGGAAAAAGGGGCAGTTCGATCAAAAGGGATCGAAAAAAAAAAGAAAAGGAAAGGCCGATCAATAGGGATCGTGTATCACACAGTAATGTTCTCGTGTAAAAAGAGGGGAGGACAGTTTAGGTTTAGCCGTGGAAGGAAAAGCCCACGGAAAAGACCACGGTAACCTTGGTCAATATTCTCATTGAAGAAACTATAACAGTAAGTGACTCTCTTTTGCCTTTTTGTTTTATTTTTTTTTCTTGTTCATAGGGTTATGCTCAAGATGGCTCCGTCGTTCACACGTGCCATCCTTGCTACATTCACCCATCTTTTTTTGAAGCATTCACTAGACAAGACTTCCCTTTCTACTCTCAACTTCCTCTTCAGGTGATACTTGAAGAAGTTGATGAGAGATTGCCCAGAGAGGAAAGTCTTTGTCTCTAGACCTTTCAGACGCGTCCACCATACACATTCTTTCGCCATAGCCACAAGTACGATGAAAATAGCTCTTCCTTCCCGTTTAAAGGAAGGAGGCGCGACAATATTCACGATAGACTCGGCTGATAGACCGACTCGTCCCACACGCGATAGCAGTTGTTCGACGTAAGCCCACAGCTCGGAAATGGTGGGACACTGTACGAGTGCGTGCAGAACGGTTTCGTCGCTCTGCCGGCATCTCGGACAGGTCGGCCCCGTGTTTCTCGAGCCATGCCTGTAGAGCTTATCCCGAACGGGTAGTGCTTCTCGATAGCACTGCCAGGCCAGGGATCTCTGGAAGTTGTCCATAGGTCCCGGCCCGAAGGTCGTCTTAAACAGGCGGGTCAGGTATTCCTCGTCGACGCCCAGGTTCGCCCCGAGATCGTCGTCGTACCTTCCCTCCACTAATCCACTATAGAATGCGTTAGTTGTGATGCAGTCGCTCAAGGTTGACCCGGGTTGTTGGAGTTGCCGAAGAGCAGCGCGACACTCGCGGTGCCATTCGCCCTTCCTCGGCCTCTTCTTGATCCATGACTGCAGTTCGGTCATGGAGACGAGCTGCGGGAAAGCGCGCCGCACAAACGGTGACCACACCTGTTCACCGCTGTCTACGTAGAGCCGGAGATGTCGCAGTCTCAGCGCGTGTCTGCGCATCATCAACCACGGCATGCCCAGTCCTCCTTTTAACGGGTGTTGGCAGCAAACGGATCGCCTAACCATCGGAACGCTTCCTTTCCACAAGAAGCGGAAGAGGATGCGCTCCAGTTTGGTGATGGTAGGGTCGGGACAAGGAACGACGGTCAGGCGGTAGTAGATGACGGACGCGATGTACGTGTTCGCCACCTCCGCCCGACCTTTCAGGGAAAGCTTCCTCTCGGCCCATTGCCGGGCTAGAGTGGCCACCCTTCTCGTTATCTCGTCCCAGTTCTTCTCCGTTTGGAGGTCTGGACCAAACCAGACCCCGAGCATCTCAACCGGACCGTCAGTCCAACGTCCCACGACGGAGGCGCTACTTGACGGCATGGGGTTGCTTCTCCAGGTGCCGAGCCGCAAGCCCACTGACTTATCCCGGTTGATTTTCGCTCCCGTTACCGCTTCGTAGTCTCTCAGTGTCTCGCCGACAAGCTCGATGTGCTTTTGGCTAGACACTATGACGGTGACGTCGTCCGCGTATGCCGACACGCTCGTCCCGCATCCCAACTCTCGCGGGATGCCCCTCAGCGTCGCCAGCTTCCGCAGTAGTGGCTCGAGAGTCAACACGTACAGAAGCGACGAGAGGGGGCATCCCTGACGGACCGAACGTGCAATGTCGAAGGGTCTTGATAGATGCCCATTGACGCGAACTACCGAACGGATGCCTCTGTACAAGGCAGCCATCCAGCCGCGGAAAATGGGACCGAAGCCGGCTGCTATGAGGACAGCCTCCAAGTATTGATGGTCTACCCTATCGAAAGCTTTCGATTGATCTAAATTGATCAGGGCCCCACCCATGCCAGGTTCCTTAACTACCCTCTCTATGATGTAGCGCATCAGATGGAGGTTGTCATGGATGCTCCTGCCCGGCACCGCGCACGTTTGCGCCTTGCCGATCAGTTTCTCGATGACAAGCGCCAACCGCTTGGCTAACACCTTGGCCAAAATTTTCAAGTCTGCATTGAGCAGAGTGATGGGCCTAAAGTTATCTATGACGTCCCCCTTGTTTGGATCTTTCTTCAGCAGCGTTACGGCTCCTCGACTCACAAAACCGGGAATGCTCCCGTTTTGCTGCCAGTTGCAGTACACCGCCACCAAGACGTCTCCAAACAAGTCTGGCTTACAGTTGTAAAGCTCGTAGGGCAGACCATCCAAACCCGGAGATTTGTCCCTCGAGCATCCCGCCATCGCGTCCCTCACTTCCGCCGCCGTGATGGCACCTTCGCAGCACTCCGCCTCTCTTGCCGAGAGTCGTGGCAGGCTGTGCAGGTAGGCACTGAAGTCCACCCTGCCTTCTCGCTCGCCATTCGTCCCAAACAGTCGAGCAAAGTGCCGCTGAAAGGCCTCACACATTTTGCTTGGCTCGAGCAGTTCGCGCCCCTGTTCGTCCACCAGAGACCGAATGGTGGCTTTGTTGCCCTGTTGCGCCTCCGCCACCCGGGCCTCTCGTGCGGCTCCAACACCTTCGTTTCTTAGAGCACGCATCCTAGCCCTGACAACGCACCCTTCGTGTTTGGCGTTGAAGTGTTGGTCAAGGGCCAACCTCGCCGCCAAAACGTCGGATGCGATGCCACTTCTAATTGCCTCTTCTAGCTTCTTAACTAGTTCACCCTCTACTCTGTTTCTGTCTATGGCTAGTGCTTTGCTATACCTAACCGCTTCTGCTTTTATTGCTCTCTTGAGGGCAAACCACCATTTGTTATTGATGATGGCTCCTGTCAAAGCCCTCTTTACTAACGTGCTAATCCGGTCTCTGAAAACTGGTCTCGACGGGAAAGACGCGTTTAGTTTCCAGTAACCGGAGCCCTGCCTATGTGTCTTATCTAAGTCTAGCGTACACGTCACAAGTTTGTGATCCGTGTAGCTGACTATGTGAAATTGTGGACACCCTATGCTATCTCTATCTACTCTCCTACACAGTATTCTATCTAGATACGATCTCGACGACCCGATGCGGTTTGTCCATGTCCACATTGGCGCATTCGGGTAATCGAGTCGGTACCTGTCAGACAGTTGAAAGCGTCTGAGCAGGTCTTTGAGGCATTTGCATCCCCGTCTATTCCTATCTCTGCCCACATAGTCTAGATGCGTGTCCAAGGTAGCATTCCAATCCCCCACTAAAAGTAAAGGACGAGACGTTCCTAGGAATACTTCTAGACGTCGAAAGAAATCCGGCCTACCTGTTAAAGGTGGTGCGTATACTGATATGAGTCGAAAAGCACACCCATCGCTGCCATCGACATCCAGAACAACCAATCTACCCTCCGGGTCTATGAATACTGTCTTTACTTCGAGATCCAGACTCTTGCGAAAGAGTACCGCCGTGCCACTACCGCCCATTCTCGGCAGACAGGGAGAAAAATAAATGTTAAACTGTCTGCCAAACATGGACGATAGGGCCCGCGTATCATGGAGTCTGGTCTCGCTTATGGCTATGATTTCTAGTTTATGTGACTTTATGTCATTTAGGAGGTACCCTTGTTTCCAAGGGGACCCCAAGCCACGCGCATTTACACAACCAATCTTGAGCATCATTTTGATTTGAGTGTTAAAGTTTTATAAAGAGAGTCACTTACCGTTTGAGAGTTTTTGTGTCTCCTCCTTCGGGTTTTCTTCGAGGAGATCACTATATAGTTTTTTCGCCAGGTATTTTTGGCATTTGCCAACTGCCTTTGGAAAAATAGATTTTAGTGTGTGGTGCAGGGTTGGTGTTATGTGTAGTATTTTGATGTGTTCTGGCGGTGTTGTGTATGGGTGGTTGCTGGTTTTTATGTCTTCGTTTGTTATGTTTGTTTTTGTGTTGATGTATTCCATCAACTCTGAGTTTTTTGTGTTGATGGCAGTGAGCATTGTGTGTGTACTTGCTTTTGGGGTTTTGTTGCTTGTGTTGTAGTTGTGTGTGCTTGTGTTGGTGTCTGGAGTGTTTTCGGGAGTTGTGTATCTCCCTGCTTTGTTTGTGTTTGCTTTTCTTTTCTTGCTCCTCTTCCTCCTTCCTTTCTGGGCTATTTGCCATTCCTCATTACTTTCATCTTCCGACGAAGGTTCTGAGGAATCGGAAGGGGGTAGGGGCAAATTGTGAGCGTCTGTGTGTGCTTGTGTGAGTGGTTGTGTTGCTGTTTTTGTTGGTGCTGATGGCTTGTTATTTGTGTGAGGTGTGTGTGATGTGGGGGAGGGGGAAACAGTCTTGGAATTTTCTTTCTTTTCCCCTGCTTCCTCACTTGTTGTTTTTGCAGATGCTGTTGTCTTCTCAGTTGCCAGTGTTGCTTGTGTTTCTCTTGTTTTGATTGTTGATGGTGGTGTTGGTAGTAGGGTTTTTTTTCCGGGTTTTGGTGGTTGCCCTTGTTGCTTTTTTTGGTTGGCGGCGGTTGGGCAACTGTCCTTGAGGTGTGCCTCGCTGCCGCATACATAACAACGTGGCCGCCTTCCTTCCAGATAGATAGATAGATAGACAGACAGACAGACAGACAGACAGACAGACAGACAGATAGATAGATAGATAGATAGATAGATAGATAGATAGATAGATAGATATCTTACGCTTTTACTTGTTTTAGTCATTGGACTGCGGCCATGCTGAGGCACCGCCACAAAGGATTTTAGCCAAAGAAATCGGACCAAATGCTTCCACCTTTTTTCTTTTTTAAGTCTGGTACTTATTTTATTACTCTCTATTGCCGAATCGTTAAGTAACTGGGGCATCTATGGTCAATCGGTCAGATACTAAAACCCATATGCAGACTGACTCACTCTCTCTCTCTCTCTCTCTCTCTCTCTCTTTCACACACACACACACATGCATACACACGCATGCACACATTGCACACACACACACACACACACAGATACATTTACATACATGCAATGGGCCTTATTGCGCAAAGCAGCTAACATGTTAGATCGAGAAGATCTACCAAATCTATTCACAAGGCTATAGTAGAAGACATTTGCCGAAGGTGCCACGCAGTGGAATTGAACCCGGAACCATGTGGTTGGGAAGCAAGCTTCTTACCACTCAGCCACTCACAAACCCGCACATAGACTCACATACTCACATGCACGCACACACGTACATGAAGGATTCCACATAGTTTCCGACTTTCTGTCTACGATATTCTCTTACAAGGTACTGGTGGGCTGGGACTATAGTAGAGGACACATACACAGCGTGACGCGCCGGAATACTTAACCCGAAACCAAATGGTTGTAAAGCAAGTTCCTTTACCACACAACCATGTAAATTGCTGTAACTTCAGGCATGTCAATTTCTCTCTGTCCTCGAAAAGGCAAGAATCTATACGGTGCGTACTTTTACAGTTATACAAATATACAGACGAAACGTTATCAATATCATCAACATATTAACTCGAAACTACATAACAATGAATCAGATATCAATTTCCGAAATTATGAATGAAATATCATCAGAATAAAAGTAAGCAATTTCTCATGTTTTTGTGGGGTTTTTTTTTTCGATGTTGCCAAGCTAGATTTTATATACACTTTGACACAAATTGACTAATAACTTCAGTTGAGCCTTGTCAGCCACTTAGCATCCTTGTGGAAGTTTCATAATTTTTCAAATGCTACTTGACATTTTCATTGCAACTCTCTTACATATAAAATATAATGAATATATTTAGTGACATGTGGTTATAAATACTGCTATTTCCTGACAAATTTTCCACGAGTTGATGCTTCTGTAATAACTGTAAGCTTAGAAAGTGTAAAGTACACGTTGTTCTTTCATCTTTTACTTTATTTCAGGTATTAGGCTGCGGCCATACTGGAGCCTTGACATGAAGAATTTTTAGGCGAATGAATCGATCCCCAGAGCCTGTTTTTTTTTCTTTTCTTTTTTTCAAGCCTGGTACTTATTGTATCATTCTCTTTTGCCAAACCGCTAAGTTACGGTTGTAAACAAACCAACACAGATGGTGGTGAACAAACAAAGATGCAAAGACACACACACACACACACACGTATATATGTATATATATTTATATATATATATATTAATAATAATGGTAAGGCAACAAAAGAATGAATGAGACCTCGATATTATGTAAATAGAGGAATTTATCTGTAATATATGTGACAATTATTTGGTTGCCATAATAAGACTACGAGTTTCGGATGTCGGAGCGAAAAACTGCTCCGGCATCTCGTCAGTTATAGAGGCAATAAAAAAAAATGTAATTTTGCATTTTTCGATTGCCTCTATAACTGACGAGATGCCGGAGCAGTTTTCCGCCCCGACATCCGAAACTCGGTGTCTTTTTATGGCAACCAAACAATTGTCACATATTATATTACATATATATATATATATATATATATAATCACAAATATATAGGGATTGACAGTAACCTGCTTCTCCAACATACTGAGAATTCAGAAATAGCAGTCAAAGAACTACTGATTTCAAAACTACAAATTATTACTCCAGATTGATAGCGATATTTTTGATACACACAGAACAAAAAACAGTAGAGAAGAGTAAAAAAAACCCACCTGCCTTTAGTTAATATCGCTATCAATCTGGAGTAATAATTTATAGTTTTGAAATCAGTAGTTCTTTGACTGCTATTTCTGAATTCTCAGTATGTTGGAGAAGCAGGTTACTGTCAATCCCTATATATTTATGATTATAAATGTTTTTTACCGAAAAGGTTTTTTCATATTGAGCTACCCGGCAAAATTGTTAATTATTAATTTTATTACTAATTGACGATTCCCTGCCCTGCATATCTATATATATATATATATATATATATATATATATATATATATACAGGAGTTACGGAATGGAACATGGAAAATCCGGGCTACATATGTTTCATAGCGGGTGGAACTTCAAAAGTAATAAAATCCAAGTGAAGTGTATACAGCCGGCTATTCTTCAGGCCAAGGATATCCTTCACCTGAAGAACAGCCGGTGGTACACACCTAACGTATGTAGCCGGGATTTCCCATACTCCATTCCGTAACTCTTGTATTCTTTTTCGCACACTCGGCAACTCTGGTTGCCTACCGAGGAACAAAAAAATAGAACTTCTTTTTTGTAAATCGTTCTTCGACAAAGGAAAAGAAAACTCCGCAACCTTCCGTCTCAATAAGCCACAATTGTTCCTGAAAGTTACCTTTTTATATTTACTACGGATTTCACGAAACTAACTTTCTTCCTACACCTCGATCCCAGGATCTTACACACGCACACACAGACACATATATACGACAGGCTTCTTTGGTCGGCCCGGGGTTATAGTAGAAGATACTTGCCTAAGGTGACACGAAGCGGGACTGAACCCGATGCGTATATTTGCACATGTACGTATGTACAATCGGCTTCTGCATAGTTTCTATCACCAGCATCCACTCACAAATCATTGGTCAAACTATGGCTGTGATGGAAAACGCGTATCCAGGACGCCGTGATGTGAAATTGAACGTGAAACCGCATGGTCGAGAAGCGAAACTTTACGCCACGCAACCACTGTGTCTATTGATCCTGATATTAGAGTGCTTGTGTTTGGATATTCGAGGTGTGAATGTATGCGTGTGCGCGTCAATATTTGCAGTCATGCGAATGTATGTCTGTGTCTATGCATGTGTATGTGTGTGTCTGTGTGTAGGGTGGTATCTAAAGAGGTGGAGGGGGCAAGTGTATGCTGTTTGTTTCTGGTTTTGTTTTTTGTTTTTTTTTCTGTGTCTGCAAAAATGTGTGATTGCAAGGGAGCGGCAGATAAAAAAACATGAATCATTAATATCATCGACTTAGATGTGTAAATGTAGAACAGCTACGCGAAAGTCATATATATATATATATATATATATACATATGTATGCATATATATATATGTGTGTGTGTGTATATATATATATGCATACATGTATATATATATATGCATACATGTATATTATATACATGCATTTATATGTATATATATGTATACATGTACATGTATTTACACGCACACACAAATACATATATATATATATATACACATATTCATATACATATATATGCATGTATTCATATACATATTTATATAATATATATATAAAGATATATAGATATATATGTGTGTGTGCGTGTGTGTGTATGAGCTCGTATGTATGTATGTATGTATGTATGTATGTATGTATGTATGTATGTATGTATAGAATAGCAGAACAGAGTGGATTCCTTCTGGTTACTATTACTAATGACTTGTACTGATGCAGTTGTTGTTGCTGTTGTTGTTGGTGGGCTGCGGCGGCGGTGATGGCGGTGGGGTTGGTGTGGCTGGGTTGTGGCCTTGTTCCTGGCGGTGATGGCGAGGACGGTAGTGGTGGTGGGGATGATGGTGGCTTCATTAACAGCAATGATATCGATTAGGGATGAGGACGCTGGAAATGGCGGATAGAGATATTTGTACTTCATGTTGTGTTGCTGGTTCTGGACGTGATGGCGGCGGTGGTGGCGATGGTAATGGTGGTGGTGGCGGTGGTGGTAGCAGCGGCGGTGTTGTTGGATTTAGTCGCGGCCGTTGTATTATTTCTTTGTTATCCAAACACAAGGCGAGCCCTGATTGAGCGGATGATTAAAAAATGCTTTTAAACAGAGTATTCCAGCCGTAGCCATTACGCCTGCTTACTATGTCCAGGAACCCTGTACTAGCACGCTGTACTTCGACTTCATTATTAAGATGTTAGCAGGTGAGATCTGAAAGGGATTTGGGTTTTTCTTGCCGTCATTGCTGCTGCCGCCTCTGCTACGTTGGCTGCTGCTGCTGCTGCTGCTGTTGTTGTTGTTGTTGTTGTTGTTGGTGGTGGTGGTGGTGGTGGTGGTGGTGGTCGTGGTCGTGGCACTGGTCGTCGTAGTCGTCGTCGTAGTTGTGATCGTCGTCGTCATGGAGGTGATGGTAGTGTCAGTGGTGGTGGTGGTGGTGGTGGTGTTGACAGTGATGGAGGTGGGGGAGTGTCGTTGATGGTGCTAGCATAAAACGCACTCTAGCCGTGACCATTCTCTCAGTTAAACAGAGATAATATGTATATATATATATATATATATATATATATATATATGTATATATATATATATATATATATATATATATATATATATATATATATATATATATATATATATATATATATATATATGTATATATATATATATATATATATATATATATATATATATATATATATATTTTTTTTTTTTTTTCTCTTCCTCCGTTTTTCCATTCTTTGAACTTTCCGTTTTTCCGACGAAGGGCTCCGCCCGAAACGTCATACTCTCTCTCTTTCCTTTCCCGAGCGTCCAATAACACTATCCGTATCACGTCCTCACTTTTTTGTTATTATTCTTTGTGTTTTCTTGAACTTATATATATAAATAAAACATAAAAAACAGACAGTGTTGGAACTCTTTTAAGCAAAATAATATATTTGAACGCACACGTCCTATTTTACAAGTAAGTCTACTATATATATATATATATATATATATATATATATATATATATATATATATATATATGTATGTATATATATGTATATATATGTGTGTGTAAATATATATATATATATATATATATATATATATTGGCTATATCAAGAATGTGGTTGTAATATGCGACATGTTCGACTGTTATTTTTAGTATGCCCAGCGAGTGGGCAAGAAGAATCCCTTGTTGCCACCCGTTATGACGGTGGCGGTGGTGGATGGTTGTAGTAGTGGTGGTGGTTGTAGTCATGGTGATGGAGCTAGTGTGGTAGTAGTGGTGACGGTAGTGATATAGGTGGTAGTGATGGTGATACTGATGATGACGATGGTGGTACCAGTATGGTGGTGCGGTGGAAGGGATTCCAGAGAGAGGTGCCATGGATGTGTGATGTCCGCAGCATTGACAATGGCGACGGTCGGTTCTGTTCTGTTCGGTGTCGCTGGTCGTTGGTAGTGGTGTCAGTTAACATTTGCGAGCCATGAAAGTAGGAGGCAGGCGGCAGAAGGTAGGAGGTATGATGTACAGTTCATATTGACAATCATAAAAAAAAACGAAAAAAATAACAAGAAAAAAAACCGGAAAATTTCAACAACATAAAACAACAATAACAACATTAGCAACAATAGCAGCAGCAAAAACTAACAAACAACAATAATAACAACAACAACAACAACAAATATATTTAAAAACAAAACACAAAACTAAGATGGCGACGTGTCGGCTTTCTTCCGCTGATAGATTCACAGAAAGCTATTAACAGATTCAAACATCGACCAAGTCAAGCCACACGAGAGTTGTTTTTGCTTGTTTTTGTAGTTGTTGTAGTTGTTATTTATTTATATTATTATTATTATTATTATTATTATTATTATTATTATTATTATTATTATTATTATTAGTGTTGTTGCTGTTGTTGTTGATGTTTATTTTGGTTTTCATTTGTTTTCTTTCGTTTTTACGACATGTTGACTTGACAGTGATGTGATCAACGCCAATGTGTTTGATATGGTGTGTACTTCCATTTTTATCACCGTCCCAGGGAGGGAGATGCAACGCGGGAAAGAAGGAGAAGAGAGCGAGGGAAGAGGGAGTAAAAGGTGTGACTGAGAGAAAGAGAGGAAGAGAGAGAGAGAGAGAGGGGAGGAAACTGAAAGAGTGTTGTATTTCGATGTGTTTGTATATGTATGTGATATGTTTCCATGTGTGTGTATGTGTGTAGGAGATGAGTGAGGAAGAGAAAGAATTAGAGGGTACAGGAGACACAGAAGGAACAAACAGAATGACACACAAGCAAGTACATACGCACACGCAATCCAGATGCACACACACAAACACACGTGTGTACGATGTGTGCATATACATATATATATATATATATATATATATATATATGCATACATACATAAGTGCACATATACATGTATACATACATACATACATACATACATACATACATACATACATACATACAAGGGAGTCTGTCTAAGGGTGTATCTGTGCTTGCACATACACATATATCATAATAAAAGCATATATACCTCTGTAGAAATATCAGTACTTTTGTACACACACAGACACACACACATACGGATATGCTCATATACATGCACGCATATATACAAACACATACAGACGCATACCCACGTTAAAATGTGCACGGTATATTGAACACTTTTATGTGTTTGCATAAGATAAGCAAAAACAACTTATGTATACGTGTATGTATATACAAACATCTACATACATACATACGCACATGCACATACACACACGAACATAGATAGATAGATAGATAGATAGATAGATAGATAGATAGATAGATAGATAGATAGATAGATAGATTCAGCATAGAAAGAAGGAAAAAGCAGAGAATTGTTGAAGGCGAGAGAAAGTGAAAGTAGAAAAGAGAGCGCTAGTGTGACAGTGAGATCGTGAGAAAGAGGGTGAAAATCAAATAATGCAAGCAATAAAGAAATAATATATCGAAACATCAGCGCTAAAAAGGTTAGAGTGAAGTGGATTCGGTTATGTATATAGTTATATAGAGTGGTGCGTGTATTATAGATTGATGTGTGTGTGAATGTGTGCGTGTGTGTGTGTGTGTGTGTGTGTGTGTGTGTATGTGTGTGTGTGTGTGTGTGTACGTTTCATATGTGATATATGTACGTGTCTGTGATATATGTACGTGTCAGTGTATGTGTGCATCAATGAGTGTATATGTATGCGCATTTCTTATGTATGTGTATATGTGTGTATGTGTGCAAGTGCGTGTGTGTCTGTGTGTGTGTTTCTACGTGTCTGTTTGCTCGAGAGATAGATAGATAGATAGATAGATAGATAGATAGATAGATAGATAGATGCAGCGTGGACATTAAATCATTCGACGGAGCTACGTACACAAATACACGAAGGCATACACACAAATATACTTACGTACGCATGCACACACATACACATACACATACACACACACACACACACATACACCAGCACACACACAAAGAAAGTAAACACTCTTAAAAAACAAAATGCAAACATACATACATACACATACACATATACCTACACACACCACAAACAAGCAACCACTCATCCAACGAGCCACAACACGTCACACACTCACGACCAACGCACTCCCACTCCCAGACGCACGCACGTACGCACGTACGCACGCACCCGCACGCTGCCATTCATTAACGCAGCTGAACCAATGCATAGAACAGCGATGAGGCGATGCACGCGCACACGCCCTTCGGTCATGCGCAGTTGAACAGACTCGCGTGCGCGGTCGGACGCGTACGGCCATTTGATGCAGAGTTTTTTCTCGAGAGAACACTGCGGAATTGGCTGTCTCTTCAGCATGCTGGCCCGATAGTAAGCTGGCAGCCTGTAGGAATTAGCAGAACTTCATACTATTGAACACACTGGTACGCACGTACGCGCAGGCGCAGGAGTGACTGTGTGGTAAGTAGCTTGCTTACCAACCACATGGTACCGGGTTCAGTCCCACTGCGTGCCACCTTGGGTAAGTGTCTTCTACTATAGCCTCAGGCCGACCAAAGTCTTGTGAGTGGATTTGGCAGACGGAAACTGAAAGAAGCCCGTCGTGTGTATGTATATATATGTATGTATGTGTGTGCATATGTTTGTGTGTCTGTGTTTGTCCCCACCCCAGCATCGCTTGACAACCGATGGTGTTGTGTTTACGTCCCCGTAACTTAGCGGTTCGGCAAAAAGAGACCGATAGAATAAGTACTAGGCTTACAAACAATAAGTCCTGGGGTCGATTTGCTCGACTAAAAGTCGGTGCTCCACCATGGCCGCAGTCAAATGACTGAAACAATTAAAAGAGTAAAAAAGTAAAGAGAGATATATATTATATGAGTGTGTGTATCTTAGTTTTTCCACCACTACTGCTTGACAACTAGTGTTGGTATGATTGCGTCCTCGTAACTTAACAGTTCGGTAAAAGAGACCGAGAGAATAAATACCAGGCTTAAAAAAGAACTGAGGTCGATTCGTTCGACTAAAATATTTCTCCAAAGTGGCACTCCAGTATGGCCGCAGTCTAAGACTGAAACAGACAACAAAGTGCCAACCTCTTTGCTAGTAACCAGGCCAAAATCTTAATTCTGTATTCAGCTGTATTATGGAACAGACATTTTTCGATGACTTCAGCCGTGTTCGAACATTTTCTCAGCTGAATCTGGGAATTCTTTCGTTCTGTTGTCAACTGCTGAAGCCTGCAGGTAAGATGGCAAACAAGTCTAGCTTAAAGTAATTGTATGCTGTCAACTTAATGTGACAGTCCCCTGAAGGGAATAATACTACTGCTGGTTAGACCTAGGAAGCTGCACCGCTTCCTGTTGGCCTTGACACATTTCCTGTTTTCTTATGTTTACAAGAAGGTGACAAGCACCTCCACCCAGCTAAGCCTGCATCCAGAGACATGTTTCTGAGTCTTTGCTCGTCATCAGAAACATGTCTCTCGATGTCTCTCGATGCAGGCTTAGCTGGGTGGAGGTGCTTGTCTCCCCCTTGTAGACATAAGGACACAGGAAACGTGTCAAGGCC
>NC_142933.1:91544128-91571628 GCF_046866305.1 Octopus bimaculoides
AATAAAATGCAAATATATGAAAATGCCTAATTTGGCGGGTAAATAAAGAAATTTAGTAACGGAAAAATATATAATATAAAAAAATAAATGAATAAGTGAATATATGAGATAAATAAATAGGTAGGCAGGCAGACAGACAGACAGATAGATAGATAGATAGATAGATAGATAGATATTAATATGATGTTACCTAATTTGTGGTGGTAAGAAAAGCGTTAATAATTGTAATTCATTTAATAACTTGATACTTGATGTAGCCTTTGTTCTGTAGCTCGACCAACAGAAAGTAATAGTCAAATCTTCTTCAATCTCTACTTATCGTATCGTCTTAAAAAAAGAAAATTCGTTTTTGCCTGTACACACATACAACACTCCGAAAACACTGTGTGTGTGTGTGTGTGTGTGTGTGTGTGTGTGTGTGTGTGTGATGGACTCTTCCGCTGAAGACGACGTATGAATGTTCAGCTTTCTTGGTGAACGACTTGCACAAATAATTTGTTTATAATGATCGAATGTTTGTGCTGTACATTAATTTCACTCTCTCTCTCTCTCTCTCTCTCTCTCTCTCTCTCTCTCTCTCTCTCTCTCTCTCTCTCTCTCTCTGCCCTTCAAATCGACGTTACCTGAACAGGCGTCGAAGTGGTCGCAGAGATGAAGTGTTTTGCTCAAGAACACAATGCACCACTCGGTCTAAGAGTTGAAACCACGATCTCCCAATCCTGAGTGCGACACTCTAGCCTATATATATATATATATATATATATATCCAAAAAAGAAGAACAAACAAAAAAACAACAACGCGATGACGTGGTACATGTAAAGTATTAGCAGCCGCTCAGAGAAGGAAAGAAAGATGGTCTAACGTATCGAGCAGACGCTCTTCTTCAGAAACAGAGGAAAGTCCAATAGAAGGGAAGACGGAGGAAGAAAATCGCCAACGATTCACATATGGTTACATATATATATTGTATGTTTTTGTGTATATATATATATATACAGGGCTGACCAAAAGTCACCTGACAGTAAATCAAAACTATTTCATTCCAAGATTTATTTACGTTTAACAACTGAATGAATTTAATAAAAACATTTAAATATGAAACATCATTAAAATCGTTCAAGCTGAAATCCTTGAGCGACACATTCTTCCATTCGAGTCAATACAGAACTACGGATAGTATTTATGGAATTTTGATTTACTGTCGGGTGACTTTAGGCCAAAACTGTATATTGTATATTTTTATCTCGTTTTCGTTTTAGTTATATTATATATGTTCCATAATTGTTTGTTACAGATTCATAACCTTCCGTCGTAAAAATGTAATACTTGTATTTTCCGCTTGTATTTGGATTGATAAATGATTACGTTGGTGATTTGGGCTTCATTTAGTGGCGTGCAAATATAGCTTCGATGTGGTTGTTGCTGTTGTTGTTGTTGTCATCGCTGTCGTTGTTGTTGTTGTTGTTGTTTTTGTTGTTGTTGTTTAGCGTCAAGAACATCTGATATATAGCTTATTGGCAAACAAGCAGAAATCAGTAACTCCTCTAATCTGATGAATTTATAAATTACATTGGTGATCTGAAATCTATTTAGTGACCAGCAGATAGAGACCCAAGATAGTTATTGTTCCTGTAGTTGTTGTTATTGTCAACGCTGTTGTAGTTGCTGTGGCTGTTGCTGCAGCCGTTGCTTTTGTACTTTTTCGTAACTCCAAGTCAATTCTTATACGCTTTAGAGGCTAAGCAGGAGACATTTTGGTAACTCCTTCACCAAACTTGAGTGGCTGTACTTAATGAGTAAGTAATAATTCAATTTTAATTACATACTTTTGTTCCAGCTCTGTCCCAAATCTGCAGGAAAAGAATCTATTGCTCTCATCCACCACCTAGTTTAACATCATCGAAGCGATCGATTATTAACGATTGCCTTCAACATATACATCTTAAGTATTGTCTACAAAAAACACATCCTTCCTCTTCTCTCTCTCTCTCTCTCTCTCTCACTCTCTCTATCTCTCTCTCTCTCTCTCCCTCCCTCACTCTGAATCAATCGATATGTTACGTCTGAGGGAAATTGTATATAGATAAGTGCAACAAATGTTACAATCGAACTGTAGCTGTCGAGCTGCCATAAGAAACCTATGGTATAGAAGTACTTCACAGTCAACTAACACCTGCATAGTTAAATGAAAACTGTGAGTGGAAGTACTAGTCGAAGAATTCCAGTCTATTATAAAAAGAAAAGAGAAAAATCTATAAGGAAATAGCTGATTCCAGTTGAATATTTCTTGAATGAAATACAGAAAATTCCTTGAATGAAATATTTCTTGAATGAATACAGCGTAGTCTCGGGAACAAAAAACAGAGACAAATGAATCGCACTTAGGCAGTCGCTTGCAAACTATCCGCCGCAATGAAATGGTGTCCCACGACGATTTGGTGCGATTTGAAATCGATTCGCTGCGACGAACTAGTTCCCAGCTGTGAACTGCTGCGATAAACTGGTGCGCTACAACGAACTGATGTGCCGCGTGGGATTTTGGTGCTCCTAGACAAACTAATGTGCCACGAGAAACTGGTACGTTGCGACGAAATGCTCTACCGCAACAAATTGATACGCCGAAACGAACTGGTGCGCCGCAACGAACTGATCCGCTGTAACGAATTGATCTGCCGAAACGAAATTGTCCGCCGTAACGAACTGGTTCGCCGCAACGAACAGGTCTACTGCAAAGAACTGGTCCACTGCAGCGAACCGGTGCGTTGCAATGAACTGGTGCGCCGCAACGAACTGGTCTGCCGTAACGAACTGGTCCGCCGCAAAGTCCTGGTCCACCGTAACGAACTGGTCCGCCTTAACGAACTGGTCCGCTTTAACAAACTGGTCCGCCTTAACGAACTGGTTCGCCTTAACGAACTGGTCCGCCTTAACGAACTGGTCCGCCTTAACGAACTGGTCCGCTACAGCGAACCAGTGCGCCGCAACTAGTACGTTGCAACGAACTGGTCCAGCGTGATGAAGAGGTGTTCTGCATGAGGTATCTATGTGGGCTCCCAGTTTTTATTAAATATCCTAACCGAGTTGTATCCATTTACGTCAAGAGGTGGGGGATGGGGGTCAGTTAGGGTTTCCTTCCTTACGATGATAATGGAATAAGTACTTGACAAGGTTAAGGTGCTGAGTTAAAATATCGCCGAAGGCCGTGCACCAGCGTGGTCATCATCGTTCAACGAGTGAAAAAGAGTAAATAAATAAATCAATAAAGTAATAATCAAACACAAGGTCATTCACCTTGGAGTGCAGTCGATCAGTTCGATCGCAGTATATAAATGATAATGATGATGATGATGATGATGAGAAAGAGAAGAAAGAGGGGAAGGAGGAGAAAGAGAGGGAAGAGTATAAGGAAGAGAAGGAGGAGGGAGAAGGGAGAGAAGGAGAAGGAGGGGAGGACGACGACGTCGACGATAATATCGCTGATAATAATAATAATAATAATAATAATAATAATAATAATAATAATAATAATAATAATAATAATAATAATAACAACAATGATAATAATAATAGCAACAACAACAATAATAATAGGTTCTTTATCATTGCCACCAGGACCCTTTCATATATATACAATATGGAAGTGTTACAAAGGTGTTTAAAAACGCGTGGCGGTGTACGAATGCGGTTATAAAGAGAAAAAGAAGGCAGAGCTAAGGACGTTATACAATACATTAGGACAAAACAAAACTGATGTAAATGCACAGAATAAACAGACAAATGAATGAGTACAAATAACATACATAATAGTAACCCACCCACATTACTAATCAGTGGAAAACTACCTGCTCTTCTCGGCGAAAGGAAGAAGGCGAAAACTGGAAAACTGGCTTAAAGTATGATGTCCAGGTGGTACTATGAAAAGGAGATGAAGCACCGAGCTGGCAGCACCGTTAGCACGCCGGGCTAGCGGCTTTTCGTGCTTAGCAGTATTTCGTCTGTCTTCAGATTCTGAGTTCAAAATCCACTGGGGG
This sequence comes from Octopus bimaculoides, assembly GCF_046866305.1. Lineage (NCBI taxonomy): Eukaryota > Metazoa > Mollusca > Cephalopoda > Octopoda > Octopodidae > Octopus > Octopus bimaculoides. The sequence goes on from NC_142933.1 coordinate 91,548,161, forward strand.
TGACTTTGTCTTTCATCCTTTTCGGCGTCGGTCAAATAAAGTACCAGTCAAACTCTGAGGTCGTTGTAATCGGCTTGTCCCCTCTCTCATCAAAATTGCTGGTCTTCGGTTAAAATTAAAAAGAATTATTATTTCTTTTTCGCTGGCTGGAGCGGAAGATGTTGTGCAGTGGATGCGACTGAAAGGGTTGAAGATAAGCACTTTTCACTTCGGCCAAGCCCTCGTCAAATTTTCCGGTTCCATTTGGAAACGAAAGTGAGAAAGTGGGGGTGAAGAGCGAGATGCTACCTCCCAGTCAATTTATTGAAAGACGTGAAAATGTGATGAGAATGGCCAGAGTAAATGGAATTACTCTGAGGCTGGAATTTACGAAGGAGAGGGGAATATTTACAATGGTACTCCTGTGAGTAGGGTGACTCGGGATCTGTAGGGTTTCTTAGTCACACCACCAATTGGCAAATCTTTTCCCTTCAAATTTAAGGAGCTAAACAAAACATAACTTGTGCTGACAAATAATAATACTTTCAAATTTTGGCACAAGGCCAGCAAGTTCAGGGGAGAGGATAAGTCGATTATATCGACACTAGTGTTCAACTGGTACTTATGCTATCGATTCCGAAAGGATAAAAGCCGAATCCTCCAGGCAGTATTTGAACTCAGAACGTAAAGACGGACAAAATACCGCTAAACATTTTGTCCGGCGCGATAACGGTGACAATGGCAACTCACCGATTTGAGCGGACAAAAATAGAAAAGAAGAAGAAGAAGAAGAAGAAGAAGAAGAAGAAGAAGAAGAAGAAGAAGAAGAAGAAGAAGAAGAAGAAGAAGAAGAAGAAGAAGAAGAAGAAGAAGAAGACAGCAACTACAACAAAAATGATGATGATGATGATGATGATGATGATGATGATGATGATGATGATGACTGTTATTATGCTCATTCATATATTTGCTTATTGATTACCGAGGCCCAAAACGTTAAAGACAGTAGAAGGACGAAATAAGAGACAAGAAATAATAGAAGCGAAGGATATACCTGTAGTGAAAGGGCTGAAGAAAAACAACAAAAAAAACGGATAATGTCAAGCCGTTGTCCATTGAATTGAGTTCTATTTATTTTGTTAACGTGCAAGACTAAAGTTTCATCTGGAGTTTGGCGTAAGTCATTGTGCGTGTGTCCATTTTGAATTCATGAGCTGTGCACACGTGCCTTGATAAGCTGACTCTATGAATGGTCTCTTGCTCTCTCTCTCTCTCTCACACACACACACACACACACACACACACACACACTTACACACAGGGACACGCGCCTAAAATGATATTCGAACATAAAATGCTTTTCGTAATAGCGAAATGTCCCTGTAAGTGCCTTTGTTCTATATAGTTGTGTGTGCTTACGTGAGTGTGTGTGTGTGTGTGTGTGTGTGCGTATCCTGTGGGTAGGGCCATAGTGTGCCACTCATATAAACACTTTAACGTTATATCTATCTATTTCACATTTACATCTCTATTTATAAGCGTACTATATGCTTATTTAGCCATGCGCGTGGTTGTGTGGTAAGATGTTTACTCTCCAACCACATGGCTCTGGGTTTCGGTTCCACTGCGTGGAACTTTGTGGAAATGTCTTCTACTATAGCCTTGAGCCGACCAAAGCCTGGTGAGTTGATTCAGCAGAATATAAATGAAAGTTTGTCGTATACGTGTGTGTGTGTGTGTGTGTGTGTGTTTGTGTCCTCCACAATCATAAACAAAACTAACCGGTGTTGGTTTGTTTATGTTTCTAACTTAGCGGTTTGGCAAAAGAATCGATAAAATAAGTACCAGATTGGGAGTCGATTTGTTCGACTAATATTCTACAAGGTGGTGCCCCAGCATGTCTACAATATGATTACAGCTGTTTCGTAACATTCTTCAAATAGTATTAATTTTGGTATGCAAAATTTATACATACATTTTTTGCATCAATATGTGTGCTCGAATTATATAATACAATTGCATAATTGTAAATTAATGCAAATAAAGAAAGTTAACTCATCATATCACCGGAACATCATGGTTACACACACACACACACATACACACGCACATACACACACACAAACACACACACATACACACACACACACGCACGCACGCACACATAATCACCCTACCACTCCTCCAAGCCCGTCATATCTCTCGGATCTATTTCAAAACGGGGGCACCAGTTTTCATTTATGTTTTATGTAGTGTTTTTGGTACCGAAAGACTTTCAAACTTCGTATACTTATCTATTTTGTGTTATAGAACAGAAAAAAATTTTTGTATTCGAATTTATTTCTTGTAAAAAATTGTCCTATTTCGATAATTTCTACTAATCACTGACGTCTATTCAGTTGAAAACAGTTAGCGCTGTAACGGTGTATATCGTATTAATCCCCTAACCCTAACTAGACTGTTAACCCTAACCCTAACCCTAACCCTAACCCTAAAACTAACCCTAACTCTAGAATCCGAACTCTAAAATTGTTACACACATAGATACGCACAGCGTAATTTATTATATAAACAATATATGCGTATAAATTACGATTAAACCGGATGAAATATGTCACAGGGAATAACATTTTTATGACCGGACAGCAGTAACTCTATTCAGCTGAATAGACGTCAGTGATTGGTTGAAATTACAGAAATACGACAACTTTAACATGAAATAACTTGCGATGTACGTTTTATTGTTAAGAAGACTAAGAGAAAAAGATGTTTTATATGACACATTCTATCAGTGTCCCAAGTTTCAAAGTGTTTCGTTAGTGTTTCGTTAAGAAAATACTGGCGCCCCCGTTTTGAAATAGATCCTATCTCTCTTCCTTACCTTCATCATCACCCTGGCACTTAATCATTCTTTTACGTTCTTCCCTTGCTCTCACCCACACATACTTTTAGCCTTCACCTATTCCAAATATTTTCATTTAACTCTCTCTCTCTCTCTTTCTTTCCCTCTCTCTTTCCCTCTCTCTCTCTCTCTTTCTCACTCTTTCTTCTCTCGTTATTTCCCTTCCTTCTCCTCACTCTCAGAACCAAACATGTAAAAAACGGACGGAATGCCCTTGAGCATTTTCTCGAGCGTGCAAACATATCGATAAACTGAAGAGCTGGCAGAATCGTTAGCGCCTTTTTTTCCAGCTCTTTATGTTCTGAGTTCAAATCCTACTGAGGTCAACTTTTTAGGATCAACGATAAAATAAATACCCGTTAAGCTCTTAGTTCAATGCAATGGGCTTGTAGCTGTGCTGGTTCTTGTTAAATTTCTTCTAACCGTTTGAAGTTGCTTTCAAATTTTCACCAGATTATTTTCAAAAAATGTAGTTCTCATGAACGCTGGTGACGATAAATGCAATCGTTATTTTTTTTCTAGTAATTACTGCTAAAAACTAGTTACAGGGTTAGCGTTCATCTCCTCGGGGTCGATAGCATAAAGTACCAGCTTAGCACTGCGCTGGAAGTTATTAACTTAATAGTAATAATAATAACAATAATGATAATCTTTTCTACTATAGGCATAAGGCCTGAAATTTACAGGAAGGGAGACTCCAGTGCTAAACTGATAGTTATTTCATCGACCCGAAACGATTAAAGTCAAAGTCGACCTTTGAACTCAGAACATACATATATATATGTATATATATATATATATATATATATATATATATATATATATATATATATATATATATATATATGTGTGTGTGTGTGTGTGTGTGTGTGTGTGTGTGTGTGTGTGTGTGTGTATATGTGTGTGTGTGTGTGTGTGTGTGTATATTTCTGTGTGTGTGTGTGTGTGTATGTATATATTATGTATGCATGTATGTATGTATGTATGTATGTATGTATGTATGTATGTATGTGTGTGTTTACATATATATATATGTATGTACCTTCACATAGGCATGACTGCGTGGTGAGAAGCTTGCTTTCCAACCACATGCTACCGGGTTCAATCCCACTGCGTGGTACCTTGGGCAAATGTCTTCTACAATAACCGCGGGCCGATTAAAGTCAAGTGAGTGGATTTGATAGACGGAAATTGAAAGAAGCCCGTTGTATCTGTGTGTGTCTTTATGTCTGTGTTTGTCCCCCCATCACGCCAACCGATGTTTGTGTGTCTACGTCACCGTATCTTAGCGGTGCAGCAAAAGATACTAATAAAATAAATACTAGGCTTATATAAGCACTAAAACTCCTCAAAGCGTTGCTCCAGCGTGGCTGCAGTCAAACGACAGAAACACGTAAAAGAATAAAAGAATATGTATGTGCGTGTGTGTGTATGTATGTGTGTGTGTGTGTATGTATGTGTGTGTGTGTGTGTTTGTGTGCGTGTGTGTGTGTGTGTGTGTTTGTGTGTGTGTGTGTGTTTGTGTGTGTGTGTGTGTCTTTATCCCAGCTTCCAGTAACCAGCAGCCGTCTCTCAAGCTTAGATTCCCCCCCTCTCCCGACGTGTTAGTCTCGGCAGGGTCCATCCTGCGACACTCTGCGTTGGTACTACAGCACGTGGCGCGGACAATAGCGCCCGTCGACGACGCTTGCCGCTTGGCCGACTGAAGCAGGTGGTTGGCACCTTCTGTTCTTCTAAACACTCACGTGTCACCCGCCTCCGCCACCGCCGCCGCCGCCACCGCCACCGCCTGATGATGCTTCAGACTCTTTCTTTTACTGATTGTTGTCGTTCGCCCTAGATTATTCTTGTTACAATTCCGTGTTTGCCGTGTTCTTGCTGTTGTTAGTTGATGATATGAGTGATGGTGGACAGGGAGGGGCGGCTGCACCAGTGATGGTGATAGTGGTGGTGGTGGTGGTGGTGGTGGTGGTGGTGGTGAGGTGGTGGTGCTGGTAAAGATGGTGGTGGTGTGGTAATATTAGTGGTCGAGGTGGTGGTGGAGGTGGAGGTGTGGTGGAGGTGGAGGTGTGGTGGAGGTGGAGGTGTGGTGGAGGTGTGGTGGAGGTGGAGGTGTGGTGGAGGTAGAGGTGTGGTGGAGGTGGAGGTGGAGGTGGAGGTGGAGGTGGTTGTTGTTGTGGTGGTGGTGGTGGTGATGGTAGTTCTGGTATTAGTGGTGGTGGTTGTGTAGGTGGTGGTGCTGGTGTAGGTGATGGTAATGGTAGTGATGGTGGTGATATTAGTGGTGGAGGTGGTAGTGGAGATGCTGGTGATGGTGGAGGTGGTGGTGTGGTGGCGGTAGTAGTAGTAGTAGTAGTAGTAGTAGTAGTAGTAGTGGTGGTGGTGATATCTGTCGTGGTGCTGGTAGTAATGGTGGTGATGATGCTGGTATTGTCGTTGTTGTTGTTGTTGCTGCTGGCGGTGGTGGTGGTGGTGGTGGTGATGGGAGGGGTGACTGCGTCGATGATGGCGGCGGGTGCTAATATGGTATGTCTTCCAGCGGCACGTGTAATGCATAACATACGTATAGTGGGGTGCCGGATGAGTGTGCCGATGCGACATGTCCTGAAATGTTTCTTGTAGGTCGCCTGACCTGACATTGACGTCAAACCATGCAACTTCACACACACACACACACACACACACACACACACACACACACACACACACACACACACACACACACACACACATATATATATATACATATATACATATATGCATACATATATATCATATTTATAAAAGTTTATACGGGTGTGTATATGTGTAAGCATATATATGCATATATATATGTATGTATACGTGTAAATGTGCACATAAATCTCTATATGCTTCTGTGTGTGTGTGTGTGTGTGTGTGTGTGTGTATGTGCACGTTATGTGCGCATGTCCGTGTGTGTGTATGCGTGTGCGTGTGTATTAGTTGTCGATGTGGTGGTGGAGGTGTGGAGGTGGAAGTGGTGGTGGTGGTGGTGGTGCTGCTGCTGCTGGTGAGGTGGTGGTGCTGGTATAGGTGGTGCTAGTGATGGCGGTGTGGTGATATTAGTGGTTGAGGTAGTGGTGGAGGTGGATGTGGAAGCGGTGGTGGTGTACGTATGCGTGTGCATGTGTGTGTGTGTATGGTGACTCAAGACGTGTGTAGGACATCATGCAACAGTCGATGGGTCTAACCCACCTAATGAGTTGTAACGAAGGAGAAGCAAGAACGTTGGTAGGGGTGGTAGGGGTGTAATAGGAAAATATAGGTCAGAGCTGAGGGAATGGATAGATAGATAGATAGATAGAGAGAGAGAGAGAGCGAGAGAGAGAGATAGGTATATCGATCGATAGATAGATAGATAGATAGATAGATAGAGAGAGAGAGAGAGAGAGAGAGAGAGATAGGTATATAGATAGATAGATAGATAGATAGATAGATAGATACATTTCTTTTATTAGCCACACAGGGCTCAACGAAGATGGGACAAATACAATGTAGAGCTTTTCTTTTTGGGAGGGGGAAGGAAGGAAAAAAAAAAAAAAAAAATTGGTGGTGTCGATCAAAAGGGATCGTAGGAAGGGAAAAAGGGGCAGTTCGATCAAAAGGGATCGAAAAAAAAGAAAAGGAAAGGCCGATCAATAGGGATCGTGTATCACACAGTAATGTTCTCGTGTAAAAAGAGGGGAGGACAGTTTAGGTTTAGCCGTGGAAGGAAAAGCCCACGGAAAAGACCACGGTAACCTTGGTCAATATTCTCATTGAAGAAACTATAACAGTAAGTGACTCTCTTTTGCCTTTTTGTTTTATTTTTTTTTCTTGTTCATAGGGTTATGCTCAAGATGGCTCCGTCGTTCACTCGTGCCATCCTTGCTACATTCACCCATCTTTTTTTGAAGCATTCACTAGACAAGACTTCCCTTTCTACTCTCAACTTCCTCTTCAGGTGATACTTGAAGAAGTTGATGAGAGATTGCCCAGAGAGGAAAGTCTTTGTCTCTAGACCTTTCAGACGCGTCCACCATACACATTCTTTCGCCATAGCCACAAGTACGATGAAAATAGCTCTTCCTTCCCGTTTAAAGGAAGGAGGCGCGACAATATTCACGATAGACTCGGCTGATAGACCGACTCGTCCCACACGCGATAGCAGTTGTTCGACGTAAGCCCACAGCTCGGAAATGGTGGGACACTGTACGAGTGCGTGCAGAACGGTTTCGTCGCTCTGCCGGCATCTCGGACAGGTCGGCCCCGTGTTTCTCGAGCCATGCCTGTAGAGCTTATCCCGAACGGGTAGTGCTTCTCGATAGCACTGCCAGGCCAGGGATCTCTGGAAGTTGTCCATAGGTCCCGGCCCGAAGGTCGTCTTAAACAGGCGGGTCAGGTATTCCTCGTCGACGCCCAGGTTCGCCCCATAGATAGATAGATAGATATTGTATGCACTTATGTATAAGTGCGCATGGATGTTAAATGAGCTGAAAGAGAGATAGAGTGGGATAGAGTGAGGTGGAGAGAGGAGGAGTAGGAGAAGAGAGACAAAGATATAAAACTTGATTATCGAACGAAAGCAAAAGTGTGCCAAAGAGACATTTTTGCATTAGGCTGATATAAAGACAAAGATAAGGAAATTGAGGGAGGAGTAGATATAGGTTGAGATGGTGGGAGTAACGAGAGGGAGAGAGAGAGGGGGAAGAAATGGAAGGAGAGAAAGAAAGAAAGAAAGAAAGAAATAAAGAAAGAAAGAACGAAAGAAAGAAAGAAAGAAAGAAATAAAGAAAGAAAGAACGAAAGAAAGAAAGAAAGAAAGAAAGGAAGAAAGAACGGAAAAAAGAAAGATTAAAAGTTTCGAAAATGGTAAGTGTGTGTGTGGATGTATATGTGTGTTTGTGTGTGTGTGTAGGAGAGAGAGAAAGGAAGAAAGAAGGAAAGAAAGAAAGAAAGAAAGAAAGAAAGAAAGAAAGAAATAAAGAAAAGAAGAAAGAAAGGAAGAAAAAGTGTGTGCATATGAATGCACATGTGCGTGAGAGACAGAGAGAGAGGGGGAGTGAGAGAGAGAGGGGGAGTGAGAGAGAGAGGGGGAGTGGGAGAGAGAGAGAGAATCAGGAAGAGAGATAGCTGAAGACTAGGATTTGAATTAAAATTATAAAGACATCCACAGCACAACATACGCGTTGTCCGATCAAATGGAAGAGCCCTATTACGTGGTCAGGCAACTGGCAAAAAATAACAGCCAGATCTATCTCAAATCGAACTCACTAGTCTTAAAGGAAACGTCACAATGGACAATATTGTCTGGGATACACTATTTGAATAAAAAAAAGTTACGTTTATGAATCTGTGTTGCAAGATTCTTGATGTGAAATCGTGTGTTGAAATATTTATTGATATTTTTCGGTATGGTTATTTTTTTTTCTTTTTGTTGCCAAATAAGCACACGCACTATATATTTATTATTGTTCTTATTTTATCTTATGTCCATTGTCCGGAAATCTTTCGTCACTCATCTGTTACCTCTTCAGCGACCCTTTCTGTCCATGTGTATCCTCCTGTTCCGCTTGGTCTATGGACATAAGATAAATTAAGAACAGTAATAAATGACTGAAGAACAAATGTATAATGCGTGTTTATTGCCCCCCACCCAATAAAAAATGACCGTCCCAAAATATAACAATGAGAAAAAGGTTCATTGAATGCCAACATTTTTATGTTAGGCCAAGCTGGAGTTAAACGACTGCCACAAAGACTAAGAAAGAGTGACTAACGTGGAAACATCAACATTAGTGATCCTTATTCCAGAAAAAGCAGCTGAATTTCTTTTGCATCGGGATGCATTGGATAATGTACGAGAGGATACTGAAAACTTCCTGACTTTAAGGATGTCGCGAAAGGCCTGGTTGGCGGCCCAACTTGCGGAGTTCTTTTACAGTGCTTAGAAAAACTGAAGGACCGATGCAATAAATGTGATTTTCAGAGAGGAATATGTTGAATAAAATCATAATTAACTGATTCTCCTATATTTTGCTTTACCCAAAGCCAGGAACTTTCCAGCACCCACTCGAATTTACATATAAATATATATGCTCTCTCTCTCTCTCTCTCTGTCTCTCTCTCTCTCTCTCTCTCTCCCTCTCTCTCTCCCTCTCTCTCTCCCTCTCTCTCTACATATATACATACATACATACATACATACATACATATATATATATATATACATATATATATATATATATATATATATATATATATATATATATACATACATACATATATATATATATATATATATATATATATATATATATATATATATATATATATATATATATATATATATATATAAATATATACACATACATCATATACATACATACATATATATATATTTATATATGCACACACACACATACACGATGGTATACTGCAGAGCTTCTGACCTCAAAGGTATCGCGAAAGGCCTGACTGGAGGCCCAACCATCCGATTTTTTAACAGGGTTTATAAAAACTGAAGGACCGTTGCAGCATGTGTGTGAATCTGAGAGGGGAATATGCTGAATAAAATCATAGTTAACTGATCTTCCTGTATTTTGTTTTACCCCAAACCAAGAACTTTTCAGCACCCACTCATAGTTTCAACGTACGCCATGTCTACCGAAAGAATAAGGACTTGGTCAACGCTGAAGCATTTCTGGTCCTAAGTCTGCTAAATTTCTCATGGCTTAGGGTTAAAAAAGTAAAGACCCCCTTCGGTCATGAGGGATCATGGAATTACACTAAGATAGTTCCCTTCCGAGGCACAAGTCCAGGTAAGGTTGTTTATGGAAGACCAGCAGTCAACCATGCATACCAGCCGCCCCTCTACACGCCACTGATGTTATCCAAGTGAAAGGCAAAGGCTGGTACAGGTTAGCACCAGTGACATCGCAACTCATTTCTACAGCTGAATGAACTGGAGCAACGTGATACAAAGTTTCTTACCCAAGAACACAACACAAAGTCCGGTCCGGGAATCGAACGCACTACCTCATGATTGTGAGCCTGACGCTCTAACCATTGAGCAATGTGCCTTCACCTGGAGTCAAACAACAACAATTACAGCACCACCAACAACAAAAACATTAGTAATACATAATAACTGAAAAATAGGGAAGTATGTCACCAAGGCAGACCCCGCTGGGCCATGTCTGCTCATGTCGTTAAATATATATATATTTATATATATATATATCTTCGGTTGTTGTTTTTTTGTTCTTTGTTTCCTTGCTTTTGTTTTGTCTTTTTTTTTCAAAAGAAAATTATGGGGTGTATTTGGTAGTTTACGGTTCATTCAACGTTATACAATGTCTTTAAGGAAAGAAAGCGAAACTAAAAGGAAACGTGAGATAGAGACAATGAGAGAAAGAAAGAAAGAAAGAAAGAAAGAAAGAAAGAAAGAAAGAAAGAAAGAAAGAAAGAGAGGGGAGAGGGGCAGTGAGGGAGAGAGAATGTAAAGAGAATGAATGGATCAGGGAAAAAGAGAAAGGAGAACTGTAAAATACGGAGAGAGAGAGAGAGAGAGAGAGAGAGAGAGAGAGGTAGAAGAGAGAAAGATAAAGAAAGGAAGAATGAAAAAGAGAGAAAAACAACGCCAACACCACAATCGTCAAGGAAGGGAAGGAGGGGTGGAGCAGGGAGGGGTGGAGCAGGGAGGGGTGGAGCAGGGAGGGGTGGAGCAGGGAGGGGTGGAGCAGGGAGGGTGGAGCAGGGAGGGTGGTGCAGGGAGGTGCAGGAGGAGCAGGAGCAGGGAGAGGGGGGAACAGGAAGAGGAGGAGAAAGATGAGAAGAAACAGAAGAACAAGAATAAGAGAGGAGACGAAGAGGAAAAAGGAAAAGAAGAAGCAGAAGAAGAGGAAGAAGAAGAAGAAGAAGAAGAAGAAGAAGAAGAGGGAGAAGAAGAAGAAGAAGAAGAAGCAGAAGAAGAAGAAGAAGAAGAAGAAGAAGAAGAATAAGAATGAGAAGAAGAAGAAGAAGAAGAAGAAGAAGAAGAAGAAGAAGAAGAAGAAGAAGAAGAAAAAGAAAAAGAAAAAAGAAGAAGAAGAAGCAGACAATGATGATAGTGCTGATGATATTGGTAGTGGTGGTGGTGGTGGTGGTGGTGCTGCTGCTGCTGCTGCGGATGATGAAGAGGAGGAAGAGGAGGGGAGCGATTTGAACCGCAGCGTTGTTGTGGATGACAAAAGGGGGGGGCAATAGGTGTTGGTGGGGTGGGGTGGGGTGCGGGTCATGAAACAGAGGGCAAATTGTGGGTAACGTTAAGTTAGAAATCAAGGAAAAGGGATAGCTAAGGAAATGGAGTGTAGAGAGGGGAGGGGAGGGGGAATGGAGAGGATGAAGAGAGAGGATGGAGAGAGAGAGAGAGGATGGAGAGAGAGAGAGAGGATGGAGAGAGAGAGAGAGAGGATGGAGAGAGAGAGAGAGGATGGAGAGAGAGAGAGAGGATGGTGTTTCAAGTTGAGTAGAATAGGGAGAAGCACGGAGACAGCTGGCAAAATAGGTGGGAGGAGTTGGAGGGGAGACAACTGAAGTTGTAGATTGTGGGGTCGGGATTGCAAACACATACACACACATAAACACACATAAACACACATACTATCCATACATATATACACACATACATACTTGCATCCATATGTACACATATTATTATTATTATTATTATTATTATTATTATTATTATTATTATTGTTATTAAGATTATTATTATCATTAAGATTATTATTATCATTAATATTATTATTATTATTATTATTATTATTATTATTATTATTATTATTATTATTATTGTTTTTGTTGTTATCATTATTATAATTATCAATATTATCATTATTATTAGTTTGAATATAGCTTTTATCATTACTATTGTTGTTGTTGTTGATGGTGGTGGTGGTATTGTTATTACGTGTATATATGTGTATGTAAATATATATATTTGTGCATATATATTAAAACATATATATATATATATATAATATACATATATATATACATACATATATATATAATTTGTATATATATATATAATATACATATATATATACATATGTGTGTGTACATATATATAGAGACAGAGAATGGAAAGACAAGGTGATACATAAGTAGATAGATAAATAAATAGATAGATAGTGAGAGAGGGAGAGGGAGAGAATGAGAGAGGTAGACAGAAGTCCAATACACGTGTACTCTTTATGTACATATACGTCACAAACTGATGTGGAGACAGATGTATGTAAGCTTGCACTAAATGCTCTCAGGCAAAAGAGTAAATTTCACGTGTGCGCGTGGACATATCTCCCTGCATACATACACACATCCCCCTCCACACGCATACACATCCCTCCTCCACACACAAGCATACACACACACACACACACACGCACTCTCACATATTCACATACAAACAGGCATTATGAGAAGCTAAAGTTTCTTGAAACGTAACTCTTAGTTTCACGTTGCCGATTATTCAAACGACTGAAGTAGGTAAACAGTGTGATAATATTTAAGGACAAATATCAGCATGCTCACTGAATTATGATCATAAAATAAAAATTTGATTTGGTTAATATATATATATATATATATATATATATATATATATATATATATATATATATATATATATATATATATATATATATATATATATATCTATCACTGTATCACTGTATCGAGCAGACTATCGGATGTCGGTACACACCACTGGTCACAATGCTCTTCTACGCATTGTCATAGTTTTTGAACGATGTCACCCTTTCTCTCCTTCACTACAGTTTTCACTTCGTCGTCACTGGAATAAGGTTTACCTCCCAAACCCTCTTCCATGGGGCCGACGAGATGATAGTCCAGTGACGAGGAAGTGAAAACTGTAGTGAAGAAGTGGCTCAAAGAACAGTCAACAGAATTTTACGGAGCAGGGATACATACTCTCATTCGAAGGGGGAACATTGCTATTGAGAGAAACGGTGACTATGTTGAGAAGTTGGGATGTGATCCACAGAGGACCAGCTTCATTTTGATGTATGATACATGTTCCTGTCTGGGTAATTATACCTGTCGTAAACAAAATGAGCAATGCGTAAATTGAGCAATGCGTAAATTGACTTTTCTGTAACATTTTAAATGCCTCTATCTAAATTACCAGTTCAAATTTCGTCGTGTTTCATGTTATGTATAACAGTGATATAATGGAGGTTGATTCTGTAGACTATACCAATATCTGATATTGGGCCAATGTGACAGACTTCCTCCTTTCCTCCTCCTCCTCCTCCATCTTTTCATAATCTCCATCACCATTATTGTCATCATTTCCGTCTTTTGTCGTTGTTTGCATATACGATATATACAGGTGTGTGTGTATGTGCGCGTGCACACACACACACACACACACATGTGTATATATATATTTGTACATATACATATATATATGTATGTGTGCGTGTGTGTGTGTGTGTATGCATGTATGTATTCTTGTTTATAACGTCTACCAAATTCTAAATACCATACTAAATTAGTACCATTTTACCTACTAATTGACGATGGAGACGATATAGGTTCTTAAAGATTTCATCTTAAGCATTGATCTGTATTGGTGCGTGCTATGTATAAAGGTACAGTTCTTAAATTGTGAAAGAAGAAAAACACGTCATTCTCACGTTTACTATACACTACACAACAATAGAATTTGCTGAGGTATTCGTTGCCATATATTGGAACGTTTTTTGCTTTGTTCTCTTTTCGTCTACTAGTCACGCAACATCAAACATGGCGCCATAACATTGTATTTTGTTAGTGTATTTTCCCGTATATTCGCTACATTTTCTTCATCCACAGTTTAGTTACATCCTTATATTTTCTCATTGTTTCTCATATAAGTAAATGGCACCTTTGTATGTATCTATATGTATATAAAGTGTGCTACAATTACATACCTTTCAATGGAGACAAATGGCGTATGTCTGTATATATGTATGTGAATGCGCATGCAGAAATGAGAAGAAAAAAAAGAGATGTTTGTGTTCGGATGTAAAGATACAAGTGAATGTGAAGAGAAATAGGGATGGAAATAAAAAAGAGAGAAGCTTATTCATTCAATGTATACATTTCGTTATATCTGAATATATTCACGTTTTAAGACTCTTCTGAAAATTCTATGCGCTCCTTAAATATATTGTTTGACGTTCCCCAGTTGTTTGAGTATCACAACACAAATATGGAGTTTCGTTGTTGGTAAGCTTGATAAGGAGTCAATATGTTCGAAATTTGATATAAACCTGCACCGCAACCCAGGTCTTACCAATTTCTTGGGTACGAAGAAATTCACAGCAGATAAGGCGGTGGGCTCTCCTGTCAAAAAGGTCAGATAAGAGTTCCCCAGCATCTTCCTGAACAACCTGTTGCAAATAGTTTGTTTGTACTATACATTAGCTCGCTCCCACAATCAAACTGACATTGTTTGTACAGATGCAGTGTGCCACACGTCAGATGTCGAAGTGATAGCAGAGCAACGTGAAAACGAAGTCCTTTTCTCAAGAATACGACGTACTTCGCTCCGGTCCGGGAATTGATATGGGATCTTGTGATCGTGAGTGAGGCCCCCTAACCACCAGGCACACGTCTTCACTCCACGGCAGATATAAGCTCCAGTAAATAACTCGCGTCATTTCGAAGTAGAGAAGTTTACTCTTCCTGCATTATTTATCGTTCCATTCACAATGGCTGTTTTTCCTCTGGACATGAGTGTGAAAGCCTGATGTGAGGAGTACCTTAGCTATCGCCATCAAACAATCTTACCTTTTATTTTCTCTGAGATGTGAGTGTGAGTCTAATTTACCTAAAACCTGCTTTGAATATTCTTGTTTGTCGAGACCCGACTTTACTTTAAGATCTTCGTATATCTGCCTGAAAGGGAAAATGGTGAGCATACAATCTTCCTTCTCTGAATATACACGTCAACGAAGATACACACACACACACACACACACACACACACACACACACACATGCACATCTAATTTAATCCCTAACCGCGTCCAGGTCAACAAACTGCGCTTTGGCGTGTCAACAAACACTATAATTAGGGTAATATATATATTTTTTTTTCTTCCTTCCAAACTCTTTGTTGTATAAATTACCTCGTCTCCTACTGTTGCTGTTGCCGCAAACTGCAGTTGTTTCTAGAATTATCGCTTTGTAATCCGGTCGCTAATGCAGGAGCTGTTAATACTTCTATCAATACAGCATATGGTCTATATATTGCTGGTGACCAAGTACTGTGTTCCTCCAACCTCTTTCCTTTTGTAATTCACTACGTGGGCGTGGGAGTCTACCCTGTGTTTATAACGCCGCCTAGTCTTAACCAATTATTTAGATGGTAGAGGCTTCTGCTTTTTGCTTATTCTTTTTGTTCTTTTTTTAATTTTTATGCTATTCCTCAAGTTCACTGAACTCAAGATGAAGGGGCCACAATAACCTCACTTTAATTCTTAGTTGTTACCGAACACCGAATTGTTACATTGTTTACGATGATTTTGATAGATTTACTGGCCTTAAAGGTAACGGATGTCATTTTATTTCATTTTGTGCTTCAATATTGAATGAACTTAGCATTTCTGGACTTCAAGCGTACAGTATTAATATATTATAATATTATTATTATTGCCTTACTAGTTTTGGCCATTAAAATGGGGATATCACCCCCGCCCCTATTTCATCGTTTACTTACTTTATCGATCTATACCAATGGAATGACTGAGACGAATTTGTGTTACGAAACATTTTAAGAAGTCAATACATGGAATTTAATCTGATTTTCAACGGCTTAAGCAGGTACAAAAATCTACACCTTTTGGCACAAATTTAAAATTTTTATACACTTATATATTATATGTGGGTATATACTCGTATGTATATTTGTGTGTGCATATGTGTGTACTAATAATGTAGAAATGGTTTCAGAGAATTGAACAAAACTCAGAGTAAGCAACCCCGCAAAGAATCTGCTATCAGTTCACATACTAATTAAATCATGATGTAATTTAACTTATACGTGTAACGGAAACCCGGATAAGCAAGTGGTAAATATTTCCACAAGGTGTAAATAATAATCATTGTGTGCATGCGTGTGGGTGCGTGTGTCTGTGTGTATGAGTGTGAATTTGTTTGCGTTTGTGTGTGCGTGCATGTGTGTGTTTGTGTGTGTGTGGCATGCATACACATACATATACATACATACATACATATACTTTCAAACTTGCAGACATTTATAGACATACATTCACCACACAAACATATATCATTCCCATTATGCCTGCTTCAAGACACAGAATCACTGTGGTACATGCATTTACATGCCCTCCTCTTCCTACATTCTTAATTTTCTCAGCCCCCACCCATAAAACAGCATTCAAGTGGAAAATCGTTGAAAAATCCATACCATATATTAATAGATTAAAAAATTGCAAGTTATGCGTAACTGGAAGATCGCATATCCCTTTAAGATCTAAGAATTCCACTGCAGTGTTGAATTTCAGATCAGAAATTTTCAGCAATTGTAAATATATGGACAAGTTTCTTTTGGCGAATTGGAGAGCACCACCCTCTCCGAATTGAACAGCTGTATTGCAGATTTTATACCCTTTCTGTTAATTCTACACCATTTTGCCTTACGACTGTACTATCAAAGGGAATATAACTCTAATTCTTTTCTGTTTTCTTTTTCCGTTTTTTTTTTTTCACCATTCTACTTTTTGAACCCGCCATTCTTGGAAACTTTCTAGTTGCAATCCCATGATCATTCATGACCGAAGGGGGCGCTTTACTCTTCACTCTTGACACACGTAATGATAGGCTTTTAAGTCTGAAATCATATCAATCACCAACTTCTTGAAATACCATTTGAAGAACTGAGAAAAGATCGAAATCCTTCTCTGCAGTACATTTCTTGAACGTCGAGAGTAGCTAAAGTTATCGTGGTTAAATAGAGATATTCTAATTAGACGTCCGTAGATTAGCGATAAGAACCTATGTGGCTGCTCCCTTCCATCAGGGACAACTCTCTTGTCATTTACTTGTTCTATAATGTTATTGATATTTATCATCCAGTTATTAATGTGTCTTTATTGTTTGATTGATTTCACTCTTTTATTCTCGATATAAATCTCCTACCTTCCAGCACCATTCCTCCTACGTTGTTTTCTATTGTATTTCGACTTTGTACAGTCACCCTCGTCTGCGGCCCTTGTGGCCAATAAAATAAATCATCATCTTCGTCATCGTCGTCGACGTCGTCGTCGTTGTTGTTGTTGTTATTACTACTACTATACTTATTGTAGTTAAGGTCAGCCTAATTGATTTTTGTATTTGTTCATCCACGCTTTATCACGATAAACAGTCATGTTTCATTTTATTTATATTAGTTTTATATTCCTTTTTATTTTTTAATCTTCATCCAAGAATGGATAAGTTGCAATTATTGAACACAACCTCATTATTATTATTGTTGTTGTTATTATTATTATTATTATTATTATTATTATTATTATTATTATTATTATTATTATTATTATTATTATTATTATATTCATAATCATTATCATCATCATCATCATCATCATCATCATCGTCATCGTCATCGTCATCATCATCATCATCATCATCATCATCGTCATCATCATCATCATCATCATCATCATCATCATCATTATTATTATTATTATTATTATAGTTATTTTGCTTCTAAACGATATAAAATGAAAATAACAATTGCATCGATGGATAATGATCGAGTTAGGCAATAAATAAATGAATAAATAAATAATTAAATAAATAAAAAACAATGACAAAAACCAACCAAAAAAAAACATGGTTGTCAATGAAATCAACAAATATGGCTGAAGAAAGAAAATGCGAACAAAGTAAAAGAATCCAATGTAAGAAAAGAAGAGACTGAAATAGAATAAAATAAAATAAAATGAAGGGAACACTTAATATATTCTCTCTACCATCTTACACTTTCCTCTTAATCGCGCTGTCTTTTTTCTGTTTATCGCCGTCTCTCCACTTTTCTCCCTCCCTCTCTTTCTCTCTCTCTCTCTCTCTCTCTCTCTCTCATGTACATTTTCTTATTGCGCCTTCTCTATTTCTCTTATATTTTCAACGTCTTATTCTATCTAACACTGGCATTTGCTACCTCTTATTCTTATTTTATCTCTATTTTTGTCTTAACCTCTACCTCTCTTTTCCTTCTATTTTTCTGATATTTTCTCTCCCCCTTTGCTCTCCCTCTCTCTCCCCTCTCTTTCCCCTTCACTCTTCCCCCTCTCTTTCTTTCCCCTCTCTCTTCTTCACTCTATCTCCATCCCACTGATCATCTAACTTTCTTTTCTGACGGCTTCTCACTGACTTTAGTTTCATGCATTAGCCTCTATTCTCAAACATTGTCTTTCATTGTCATTTGTGTTTTACTAATAAGAAAGAAAGAAAGAAAGAAAGAAAGAAAGAAAGAAAGAAAGATAGAAAGAAAGGAAGAAAGGAAGAAAGAAAGAAAGGATTAATGAAATAAAGACGGGAAGCAAAAGAAAAAAGATTAAAAATATTTAAAAACGAAAAAGAATGAGAGATAGAGAAGAGAAAAGATTACAAGAAAAACTGGGGCAGCAATAAATAAATAAATAACACAATGAAGACTATAGAAAGAATGAAAAAGGCCGAATAAGAAAATACAATGTAAAATAAAGAAGTCGTAAAATTTGTAAAGATAATGAATAAACTATACAAACTTTTTTTAAAATGACATAGAAAATGAAAGTGAAAGTAGAGATGAAACGTGAAAGGCGGGAAAAAAGAGTTTGTTTAGATAAATATGGCGAAGTAGAAAGTGAGAGAGGAGAAGGCGGGAGAGAGAATGAGAGTGGTGGGGAAAGATGATTGTATAATAAGATACTGGTAAACAATAGGAGCTGAAATGTAATGGTGATAGTTGTGGTGGTGGTGGTGGTGGTGGTGGTGGTGGAGACTGGGTGTTGATTTTCGCGGCGGCCTTCGTGTTGGTTGTAGCGAGGGTGATGGTAGTGATTATGAAGGTTGTATTGCTTTTGTCGTTGTCGTTCGTGGTGGTGGTAGTGGTGTTTATAGTGGTGGTGTTTGTAGTGATGGTGGTGGCGGTGAAGGATATCATCGTTTATCGTGTTGTTGTTGTTGGTGGTGGTGGTGGGGGGGGAATCTGTCAGGAATGTATATGATGGTAGTCTCAATTGCGCTAGTGTTTGTAGTGATAATGTGGCGATGGTTGTAGTAGAAACTAGCATAGTTTCTACTTGCGATGGTCTAAATAGTGATGGGGTCTGTTATGATACTTTTTGGTGTTGGTGTGTTTACGTTCCTGTAACTCACCTCTTCGACAAAAAAACTACGATAGAATAAGTACTATATTAAAAAAACAAATTAGTTCTGAGGTTGATTCATTCGACTAAAAATTTCCTCAAGGCGGTGCCCTAGCATGGCCACAATCTGACTGAAACAAGTAAAATATATATTATTTCTATTCTTGTTAAACTGTCGTATGTCCAAATTTGGTCGAATGCGTTTTATTCAATATTTTTTTTAAATGGCGGTGAGCTGGCAGAATCGTTAGCACGCTGGGCTAAATGCTTAGCGGTATTTCGTCTGCCGTTACGTACTGAGTTCAAATTCCGCCGAGGTCGACTTTGCCTTTCATCCTTTCGGGGTCGATTAAATAAGTACCAATTATGCACTGGGGTCAATTTAATCGACTTAATTCCTTTGTATGTCCTTGTTTGTCCACTCTATGTTTAGCTTCGTGCGGGCAATAAAGAAATAGATATTTGTCTTTGCTTGCAACAGCCGGTTCTTTTTGTCAAACTATCGTATCTCCAGCTGCTTCAGATGCCAAGATATCAAAAATTGTCAAAGTGAAGTACAACAGTTTTGCTATGGAATGGTGAAACTACTTTTTCGTTTTCCGAAAATGCAACCTTTTGGACTTACGACACTTTTGCATAAATACAACGAAATGTGTGTGTGTGTGTGTGTGTGTGTGTGTGAGTGCGTACATATTCACACACACATCTATATTTCCAAATATCTTATACATAGTCTATTTTTACACATTTTCTTTCTTTCCTCCTTCCTTTCCTTCTTTCCTTTTCTTTTTTTCGTCTTTTCGTTCATATACCTCTCTATTCTTTCACTCTTACAGTCTCCCCTTCTTAAAAAAAATTTTACTACATTTATTTATCTATTTATTTATGTATCTCACACCCTCACCCAGTCTGCATAACGTCACCTTAGTTCAGTGGTGTTTATTGATGTGTGACCACTAAAACGTTGATGAGCATTGATTTTGCTATTGCTTGGAACGCCACAGACGAATAGCCACAGCGTCTTAGACGTAGCTTCCAAGTACTGTCTTATGTTTTTTTCCGCTTGCGAAGAATAAAAGTACGCCATCATTTATTGCGAATTGCCACCATTAATATGAAAGAGACTGATGCAAATAACTTAGTCGTTCTCTTTAATAAACGAAAGAAAATAACTTACACCTGAGAAGCTAACTATTATTTGTTTATTCATCAATTATGATTATATGTGTATATATCTTTAATCTTTAATCTTTTACGTGTCTTAGTCACTGGACTTCAGCCATGCTGGGGCACCGCCCTTGAAAGATTTTAGTCGAACAGATCGACTGTATAACGTTTTGTAAGCCTACTACGTATTATATCGGATTCATTTTGTCGAACTGCGACTTAAAGGTAACATAAGAAAACCAACACCTGTTGTCAGGCGGTAGGGAGACTAACACACACACAAAACACACACACACACACACACACACACAAGGTGTCACACAGTGAGACTGTGCTCTGAAGCATATGTATATATATATATATATATATATATATATATATATATATATATATATATATATATATATATATATATATATATATATATATAAGGTTTTTAACTTTTAAATTTTCATATTCAAAAGAGACAGAGACTTCAAACTCGATATATCGATTTATTCACCACTCTATGCGGTGAATAAATCGATATATCGAGTTTGAAGTCTCTGTCTCTTTTGAATATGAAAATTTAAAAGTTAAAAACCTTATAATATAAATATAAACTGTGAGAACGACCCTTAAGGAATCTAGTTAATGATCCCCTAAGGTAAGTTCTTATGCTATATTGGTAACGGTTGCTACATCCTCTGGAAAATTATTATATGATTGACCGTTGACTGAACACTATTCAATTTTTTTTCTCCGTGTTTTTCTCCTTGTCTCCGTATTCTTTCTTTTGAAGAGCGTAGCTCGAAACGTCAAAGACTTTCCGTATTCCCGAGCGTCATACTAATATATCCTTTTGTTATTTACACCACCTGTCCTCGTCTGTTGTTATTATTTGTATATTCTCCCATATATATATATATATATATATATATATATATATATATATATATATATATATATATATATATGTATATATATATATATATATATATATATATATATATATATATATATATATATATATATATATATATATATATATATATATATATATATATATATATATATATATATACATATATATATACATACATACAGAGAAAAAGAAAGATACATATGTCTACACACGTATATATGTAGATATATACGTATATATATATATATATATATATATATATATATATATATATATATATATATATATATATATATATACCTGCTCAGAGGACAATGCAAAGTTTTCAAAAAGTTTTCGAAAAGTTCTCGATACGATCAAGAAGATCTTGTGCAACTGAAACCCGAGTGTCTTTTTGGTCAGCTGAAAGCAGTTTTGGCACAAACTTGGCTGACACACATCTCATACCCAAACCTTCAGTGATAATGGACTGAACACAACCGTAACTAATCTGCACACCCTCTGGTAACCCACGGATAGTGATTCGACGATTTCCTCTCACAGCTGCACGCACATCTGCGATGTTCTTCTCAATTCTACTGGTTCTGGGTCTCCCAGAATGTTCGTCAGTATGAAATTTTTTCTGCAATCTTTGAAACGTCTGACCCTCACGTACACTTGTGTGTGGCTCATACACTCCTCTCCATACACTTTCTTTAACTTTGCGCAGGCCTCTGAGCAGGAATCGCCATGACAACTTTCTCTATAATGGTTAATGCGACGATCTCACACGCTACACACCTTCCTTCCAGTGGAAGTGAGTTAGAACGTGAAAACTTAAAGCGCCTGCACAGCAGAGTTCAAGGTCAGTCTTTGCCAAGCGGCTTTACTCTGCGTGATTTAGCTTCGTTACTATGGCAACAGTCCAGATACGTATTTATCAGATCTCGTATTTAGATGGATATATTTCTATATACGACAAGCTTCTTTCAGTTTCTGTCTACCAAATCTACTCACAAGGCTCTGGTCGGCCCGAGGCTATAGCAAAAGACGCTTGCCGAAGTTGCCTTGCAGTGGGACTGAATCCGGAACCATGTGGTTGGGAAGCTAGCTTCTTACCATACATCCACGCCTGCGCCAATGTCTGTTTAAGATTTTTCCTATTACTGTTTGCTATTTCTGTTGCAAAATTGTGTTTACAGCAGAAGATAAAATTAACCTTATTTCTATTAACATTTTTAATAATATTTATGATTCTTCGGAAGTGTTTAGTTACTAAGTAAAAGAAACGTCTGGCGATATGTCTGCATACACTGAGACTGGATGATGCATTGAATCAAGTGATTTTAAGCTTTCTATTTTTACATGAGTAAATATATAGTCAAACCTGTTTTGTTATTTCTATAATGGATACAACTAGGTATGTCTTTAAACTCATCGTTTCATGAAAATAAATTACTTACTTTACGAAAGATATATTGGATATAATACTGAATAGCCATATACTAATGTTGTTACTAAATTGTGATGGGGGATTGATTTTAGTCTATATTTATGTATTTCAGCTTCCAATTTTTGTTTCTTGAAAGGTGAATATTTACTTGATCTTATATACATCTAAGGTTATATATTAAAAGTTATGTAAATTTGTTTCAATCGTAATGTTTAGGTCTGTCTTAAAATAATTCAAAGATCTCTTTTCTATACCTATCTAATTTTGTTGGGCATTTATATTCCCTGTAGTGATTAGCCGATCATCTCTGTATATTCATAGACAACATTTTAAACTGTTGACCTTATTCTTTAGCAAATATATAAACATAAAGGCAAATTTAGCAGAATCTAGACATTATTGCATCGATAAAAATAACACAACTTTTCTTACTCATAATATGTTACCGAGAGCAGATATATCGATCTTCTTAGATCTATGATTATTTCGAATCCAAATCGTTAATCGAAATATAAGTTTTGATGAAACCCCATTTATTGATGAGTAAAAGTCAATGATATGAAACTGGGAAAATTTCTACAAAGCAGGTTTGAAAATACATTTAGCCATATATGTAAATATAGAGAACTTATGAACAGTAGGTTCAGTGCACAT
>NC_142933.1:91576628-91581628 GCF_046866305.1 Octopus bimaculoides
TATATGAATACTGAGGAAGTTTGATGCACGAATGAGTGAACAATTTAGCAGTGTAAAAAAACTCAAAACATACAAGAACGAATTGTCCACCTAGTCTGAGAAATTCATTCTTTTTTAACACTCAGCATCGTGAGGGGACGTTTTGCAGGATGATATACCGCAACTAATGGGCGTATAAATAAAACTCATACAATGCATGTTGCACATGCTATGTATGTGATACATGCTATGCATGTGACACTGATAGTGTTTACATTATTAGAACTGTTTTAATTCAAAATTTAATTTTATTTCACCTGTGCTACACCATAGCACATCAGTAAATAAACATCACCCTATTTGCATATATATCTCAGACAAACGATTCGGTCCCTTTTGAGGTGAGTCGTGTGTACGGTACTGAAGAGCTGAAAGACAGTGAAATATCGGTATCGACCGTTCTCGTTCATCTGGCGGCCTGGTCTGAGGCATTCGGTATCTTGTAACACTTGTCATCAAGAAGGTAGGTTTACCAAGTTGATATCTCGCAACTAATCGGCGTATAAACCAAAACATATATACGCTATGTATGTGACACTGATAATGTTTATATAGAGAGAGTAGTTAAAATTGCATAGATTGTGTTTAGTAGTTTCACGTTTTACTGATTTGCATGCAATCAAAATAATAACTGACACAACTTTGTATTTATATACGCTACAAACTACAACAATCATTGAATAAACGCATCAACAATGTAAAATTATTCGATATAGTCTGAACGTCATTGTGTACAGTTATCTGTGGTTCATTCATTTCCCTCCTTGATAAATAGCGTCAAAAAAAAAAATAACGAATATTTATTCACGTTATCTGAAGAAATGACGCGACCGTAAGTTTTTCAGTCGTTAGGTAATACAAAATATTTTGATTTATGGCGACAAGTAAACATTAGTCCTGAACGTTCGTTCAAGATGGAACATTTATGAAATAGTGTATTCATTTTCTCTGAAATACAAAGGTCACAACGGTTGTTAATCTTTTTATAAGGTTTGACATGTAATATATATACAGACTAGTTTATAGTTCTTAAGATTATTATTTTACAAAGACGATATTTATTTTGATAAACTTGTGTACTGAGATCGTTTCGATTCTGTTTTTTTTTTTTTTTTTTTTTAGAAGAATATAGTTGCAGATTAAATCACCTTAAATTTATTTCGGTTAACGCATTTTTGGACAGCTGTAAATATTTTTGCATATTATGCTATTGATTTCGAAAGTTATTTTATGGACAATTTACGATATTAAGACAGCTATATTAATGGAATATAACAAATAAAGAAGGTTGTTTCAGACTATTACTGTTGCCACATGCTCTTTCTATTGTAAAATTCTCCCAACAGCTTCAGCTAAATTTGGTTACAGCTTTCATTCTTAAGTTCGACCAAAATTTTTCAGATCCGTTCGCTTCAATATGTTCATCTTTCTTTGTTCATTTTTCTTTGTCACGCTATTCATGATGGTTCTGGCTATTATACATGCTTTATAAGAGTTTAGCATATGGAAGGAATTGTTCTACATATAGCAACAATGTTGTTAGTGTCTTCTGTTGTGGTTTTGCATTACCTACATTTATTGCTGGGTGGTGGGGTAAACTTGCTAGTACTCCATGCCAGACAATTAGTGGTCTATATTCTCTCTGTGTTCTAGACTTTTCGGTTTGGGGTTCATATATAACATTCTAAACGAACAGGTCTATTTTCTTTTTTGTAACGGCGCTGTTATATTCACTCCATTTGATAAATACAGGAGTTATATATGAGCCACTTCAAGTTTCATGCTGGCATAGAGCTGGAATCAGACAGGTTTGTATATCGCATTGTGCACGATCCAGGATTCGTTCAGACTCAGATGACATACTTGTATATCATATATACGTGTGTGTGTGTGTGCACATAGGGAGGTAGTACCGTGACGTCATTTTAAGACAGCTACAAATCACATGCGTGACGTCTTCCACACAAACAATACAAATATATGTATGTACGTATGCATGTTTGTTATATATATATATATATATATATATATATATATATATATATATATATATATATATATATATATATATATATATATATATATATATATATACATATATATATCATCTTTATGCATATATTTAATTAAATTTTCTTTCATGATTCTTCGTTGTTTCTTTCACTTCAGCAATAAAGTCGTTACTATTTGTATGAAGCTGGCAGGATCTCTTACGGCGTTAGTACGTATTTATTTCATTACATTGCATGAAATCATTTACTTCACAAGAAAAGAAGAGTTAGGAAAGGTATATTATGACTGTATTCTCTTCGAGGAATGCATCGCTGTTCACATTGTTCATAGACAGGTAGATGTACTACATTAATATATGGATCTATTCAATCTAACAAATATGTAGGCGATATTTCACCTACGGTGGAATAATTTGCTAAAGTTCAGCATGAAACCGTTCGTAACATGCTCACATTGTTCAAGTGAGTTTGTGTGATTGTAAGTAGGTATACATATAGATAGATAGATAGATAGATAGACAGACAGACAGACAAACAGACAGGCAGACAGACAGATAGACAGACAGACAGACAGACAGACAAACAGAGACAAACAGACAGATAGATAGATAGATAGATAGATAGATAGATAGATAGATAAATATATATATATATATATATATATATATATATATATATATATATATATATATATATATATATATATATATATATATATATATATATATATATATATATATATACAGGAGGGAGAATATACAAATAATAACAACAGACGAGGACAGGTGGTGTAAATAACAAAAGTATATATTAGTATGACGCTCGGGAATACGGAAAGTCTTTGACGTTTCGAGCTACGCTCTTCAACAGAAAGAATACGGAGACAAGGAGAAAAACACGGAGAAAAAAAATTGAATAGTGTTCAGTCAACGGTCAATCATAATAATGGCCGATCATACATATATATGTGCATGTATGTATGCATGTTTGTATGTATGTAGGTGTGTGTATGTGTGAATATATGTATGTATGTATGTACATAATGCTACATTGGTAGATAGATACATACATACAATCTAACAAATATGTCTACTCTATCTACGTTACTTTACCTGCAGTTGGATAACTGCTAAGTGTCTGCATGAAACCAACGGTACCGCATTAATATTATTCTGTACACGCTCACACACGCACACACACATATGTATCTGTTTATACATACACATCAATATATGGATACACATGCACATATACATAATGGAAGTAGAAAGAAATACAAAGAGTCAGAGTGAAAGAGAGAGAGAGAGTAAGAGAGAGAGAGAGAGAGAGAGATTGCGCGCGCGCGCGCGCGTGTGTGTGTGTGTGTATGTTTAAATATATGTATGTATATGTGTTTATGAAACCAGTAATATGTAGAGTGCAGCGACATATAGCCAGACACAAACCAATATATATATATATATATATATATGTTCAGAGATGAAAAAGAAAAATTATGAAAAATAAAAAACAAAATAGAAACAAAAATTAATAATTGCTTCATTTTCTTCTTTTCTGTACTTTTTTCCTCGAAATTTTTATTTCTGATTTATTAGCTTAAAATGATGCAGTTGTTATTGTTTGTTGTTCTTGCTTTTATTTGTTCGTCTCAATATATTTCTACCCCAAACTTATTAAGTACTTAACGCTGTCATAGTCTCTAGCAGTCTATAATCTCTAACGATTGCAACTATGTACAGCTGTTTGTTATTTCTTTTTCCAGCGATGGTGAAATTATTGTTGTTGTTGCTGTTGTTGTTGTTGTTGTTGTTGTCCTCGTCGTCGTTGTTCTTGTTGTTATTGATGTCGTCATTGTCGTCGATGTTGTTGTTTTGTTTTGTTGTGATGCGTTTTGTATTTTTTTGCTGAAAAATTTTAATGTCATTATACGTTATTATATATCGTTTTATTTTATGATTTTTTTGTGTAATATTGTAAATGTTTTAATTTTGTTTTCATATGTCATATATATATATATGTATATATATATATATATATATATATATATATATATATATATATATATATACGTATACATACATATGTATATATCTACATATCTATATATACGTATATATATATGTGTGTGTATGTATACACAAATATATACACATATAGATACATATATATATATATATATATATATATATATATATATATATATATATATATATATATATATATATATATATACATATATATATATATATATATATATATATATATATATATATATATATATATATATATATATATATATATATATATGTATATATATATATATATATATATATATATATATATATATATATATGCATACACATTTCATGGTCCCTTTGTTATTATTTTGGCATATCATTTTGGCACAGCCAACGCACATACAGACGCACATGCACACATTTACCATGACACACAGACACACATATAAGTATATACATATTTACATGTATGTACATGTATATATATGTCTATATGTCTATATATATATATATATATATATATATATATATATATATATATATATATATATATATATATATATATATATATATATACATATATATATATATATACATATATATATATACATGTGTGTGTGTGTGCGTGTGTAAATATATACAAATATTCATGCACACACCATGGGAAAATTTTCATCATCACAATACTAGTTCTTAAAGAATATCAAGAATAAGAACAACAACAAGAAAACCAAATCACACACACACACACACACACACACACACACACACACACACACACACACACACACACACACACACACGCAAACACACGCGTACACATACACACATGTACAGAAATAAAAAAAGTAACAAAGAAATTTTGAAAGTAAGCATAGAGCCAAGAGTAGGATTAACTTGAGAGACTTCACTTTAACTACCATCACCATCC
>NC_142933.1:91599128-91601628 GCF_046866305.1 Octopus bimaculoides
GTATTGACATAGAGACTTATTGACGTCCTGGCAAACAGACTGACATATCTATCTATCTATCTATCGATATATATATATACAGAAAGAGAGTGAGAGAGAGAGAGAGACAGACAGACAGAAAAGAGAGATAGATAGATAGATAGATAGATAGATAGATAGACAGACAGACACACACACACACACACACACACACACACACAGAGACAGGTTTCGATTCCAAGACCGGGTGACACGTTGTGTTCTTGAGCAAGCCACTTCATTTCCCGTTGCTCCAGTTCACTCAGCTGGCAAAAGTGAGTTATCCTGCAAGGGACCAGCGCCAATTTATATGCCATACAAATCGGTCAAGCGGCCCTTATGAGTCGGCATGACTGGAAAAGGTAACGTTATTTTTTACCTAGTGACTGGTCAGGCCGAAGGGAAGTGACCAGTAATCACGTGAAACTGCAAGTTACATCAGAGTGCCCCTCTCTCAGAGGGATA
This sequence comes from Octopus bimaculoides, assembly GCF_046866305.1. Lineage (NCBI taxonomy): Eukaryota > Metazoa > Mollusca > Cephalopoda > Octopoda > Octopodidae > Octopus > Octopus bimaculoides. The sequence goes on from NC_142933.1 coordinate 91,599,612, forward strand.
CTGTGACAACAGCCTAGAATCCCTCGTTCCGGGTGGTTTTACGGCGCACCGAGACACCATCCAAGTGTATTTCTGCAACCAGCCCTCAAACAGAATGACAGCATATATGCTAGTTAACTCATAACTGAAACCCTTACAAGTGTTATTACTTCAGGTCAGCGTAAATCTGGGAACAACAATGGTGAAAAGGTGGGTCCACACTTCTCAAACTCGTAGAACTCCCGGACTAGAATCCCGCTACTGGATGCAGTTTGAAGTCATACGCAGCACATTCCTGTGAGTGTGTGTGTGTGTGTGTGTGTGTGTGTGTGTGTGTGTGTGTGTGTGTGTGTGTGCGTGTGCGCGCATGTGTGTGTAAATAGACACACACACATACATATATATGTATGTGTGTGTGCGCATGTGTGTGTAAATATACACACACACATACACATATATGTATGTACTTTCGTATGTATGTATGTATGCATTTATATGTATTTCAAAAAGTTTGTCGGAAGCATAGGCTGGAGAAAAGGCGGAATATTCGTCGAAATTTTAATATTTTCAAAGAAATAGAATAAAAGAATTAAATCATACAAATATATAACACAATGACTCTATCACATTTGATTCATTTATCATAACGTTAAGTCCAGAAATTTAGAAAGAAATTGTTAAAGTGAATGTGTGTGTGTGTGTGTGTGTGTGTGTGTGTGTGTAAGAGAGAGAGAGAGAGAGAGAGACGGAGAGAGGAGGAGAGAGTGAGAGAGAGAGAGAGAGAGAGAGAGAGAGAGAGAGAGAAAGAAAGACGTCGTACTAAGGAAGTTATTGACGATAACTAAAAAATAAAAATATTCACGTCACAAAATCGTTAGTGCTCTTCAGAATGATATACTGCAAACGAAATAATTAATTGAGGCTATATGTGTCGGCCATTGAATGTCCTGGCCGTCTGCCTATATTATTGTCTACACGGGAGTAGTGGGAAATATGGCAGCGAATTAGTAGAACTGAACACAAAATCGTTTGCAACATGAGTTTAGATTCTGCGATCAAATCCAACCACGGTTAGCTGTTTCTGTCATCTTTCATGGATCGTTAAATAAGTACCAATCAAATTATTGGAAAGATCTAATCAAATGTATTCGCCCAGGAAGGTTAAAGTTACATGCCTATAGCAGAAATCATTATTTTTGCAGGTGCCAATATGGAAGCTAGAGTGTTCAAATATTTATTGCGTTGGATGCTATACGTATTGAATATACGGACACACACGCACGCACTCACGCACGCACACACAGAGAAAAATAATTGAAAATATCTTTCATCTAAAAAATTGTATGTTTTTATCGCTTCAGAATTATAAGTTGTAAAAAAATTAGTCGAGATTAAATTTCAATGTATTTTACTAACATTCATTTTCTAATAAATATAAAAACAGATAACCTGAAAATGAACTGATAATGTATTTCAATTAAAAAATAATTTGTTCTTGTGATTAAAAAAAAAATGTAGTCAACGTTGGGTTTCTATGTAATTCTGTCTTTTTGTTTCTTTTTTCTTTTTTGGGTTTTTTTGTGTGTGGGGGGGGGGGGGTTACAAATGTGCATTTCGACGAAAATTTATCCACGAATATCCCTTTCGATCAAATTGTTTGTTTTGTTTTATTGCGTTTTGTTTCTTTTTGCTTGATTTATTACTATTATTTTTTTTTTGTGGGCGGGGGGGGTTGTTCTTTAAAACTTTTCGCTCCTTCTGAAGATGCTATAGACATATGGAAGGAAAATGTAGTGGCTGTGCTGAGTAAGGTGGAAGATGGAGAGAAAGAAGTGTTACGAAGACAAGACAGGATAAACAGACAGACAGACAGACAGACAGACAGACAGACAGACAGACAGACAGATAGATAGATAGATAGATAGATAGATAGATAGATAGATAGATAGATAGATAGATGAGAAATGGATAGAGTGGGAAAGAGTCTGACAAAGGGGTGGGCGGGATCCGAAGTAGAGAAATTTGTCAAAGTGTAAAA
>NC_142933.1:91611628-91616628 GCF_046866305.1 Octopus bimaculoides
ATCCGTGTTTTTGTTTCCTACTATCTTCCCGACGCCAAATTGTAAAGGAATTTTACTGCCCCGCCTGAAGCTGTCTTACACTTCATTCTCTTTCTGTAAAGACACTCACCTTGTTTCCTTTTAGATCGACTAATCTACTAACAATTAATTTCATTGGTCATTTGATTTTGATTTTGTTTTTCTCAACCTACCATTTGGGTTGAGGCTAAATTGAAGACTCATTTACTCGTCTCCACGCGACAATGTAAACAACTTGAAGATTACGTACGCAGCTTTTATGTATGTTACAGGTTATCTAACAAACATTATTTTAGCTATTTTAGCATTTGTAGTCTTTATTTACCTTTTCCATTCCTTACATTCTCGGATCTTTCTAGGCATTTCATCGACAGGACAAACAAGAGGTTCACTACTAGGACAAACAACATAACTGTCTCTCTGGAATATTCCCCTTGATAACCTAATTGTTTGTGACTATAAATGTTGCTTCGATTGTTGGTGACATCTATATGAACCATGTTGTCTTCCAATGGTCTTAACTATGGCATTTCGTACTTTGGCAAGGTCTAGTAATTCTAACATTCATGAATGTGTGACAGTATAAAATTTACGTTATGCTATATGTATAGCACATTTAAACTCATAACCTATTATGTCTAGTTGTAGTGGGCAGAGTAAGTGTAAGTAGAGCTAGGATGTTGTCTGTTACGTTTGTGGTAAAGCAAAACGATAGCAACTTGTTATAGATTTTTTAAGAAGAGAATATTTCAAATAGTTTGGAGTGAAATTCACCACCATATTAAACAATGGTTTCCTCATTCTATCTATGATACTTGCGTCTGAGACAATGGTCCAAAGAAAAATAAATGAAACAGAATGATCAATGGTGGACCTAGCTTATTGTTAATGGTGGACTTAGCTTCAAGACAAAATCGGAGATAAATTACCCAAACTTTCCCTTAGCAATTGACTTGCACAGCATTGTACTAAAATGCTTGTTCCTGGGAAGCATAAAGAATAAAGTGCAACAGATATAAGGGCATCGGGTCTCTTTACCCAGTTAGAATGAAATGACTTAGTGTGCGATTTGGATCTTCCAAAGACCTCAGTAGAATAGTTGAAATCCGGGTTAAATTAATATAATCTGCTAGCGCTGGGAACAACAGTTGATTTTTATTGGCATACAAGAAAAGATTTGCTGCAGTTCTTCGGTATGAAAGATGACGTGGTTTGTTGTCATGCTGTTAATGGTTTGTTAAATGCAATGGGATGTCAACATAAATGAGATGAATGGCAACTCTTCATTGACAGCGCAAAGGACAGCTTAAAGTGTGCTTTGTTGAGTAATGGAAATGTGTTTGCTTCTGTAGCGTTTGGCTACTCGGCACATCTAAAAGAAAGTTATGAAATCATGAAAGTGGTGCTAAAAAAAGGTCGAATAATTTGAACATAGTTGGTGGATTTGTGGAGATTAGAAATGAGTGAATGATTTGTATGCTGCTTGGCCAACAAAACACTTACACTAAGTTTCCTTGTTTTTGTTTGGTTTGGTTTTTACAGGAATTCAGCTAACAAAAAGAGCGCTGGGTGAGAAAGGAATAACCGGAAAGAAGAGATTTCGACGTTAGAAAACACAACATCATGAACAACACACATACGCCCATGTTTAAACCAAAAGACATTTTGCGTCCAATAGTTCATATTGAACAAATTTGATGAAATCAAATATGAAAGCAAATAACAATTGATGAAAATAATTTGTTAACAGTTTAAATAAGGTAAGGTATCTCATTCAACTATTTACGTGGAAAATTTGTTGCTCTAAGAGAAATTGATGGGGCAGGTATCTTTGATGAGTCAAAGCAGATACAAATGAAAGATAAGATTAAGGATATATATATTGTAAACGCTACCTGGGTGGCATTCACAAAAGTTGTGAAAAACCGGGAAGAGTTTTACAACGAAGATGAAAACTTCGAAAATCTGTTGAATAACTTTAATTCTTTCCTTCCTTAAGCTAGGGTGTAATCTGAGTATTAAAATATATTTCCTCCACGGTCAGTTGATTGCTTTCCCCGCAAGATAGGGGTTACTAGTGAAAAGCTATGGGAGCGTCACCACCAAGAAATTCCAGTGGAATCCACACGTGACTACGATACCCCTTTGTCTATCCTTGTTTGTCCCCTCTATGTTTAGCCCCTTGTGGGCCATAAAGAAACAAGAGAGAAAGGTAGTTTTGTTCGATAATCCAGCGAGTAGAAGTTTATTCCTTAAAGAGTACACTTACCAAACCTACCAGTTGACGGTTGTTTTACATCTTCAGGCGTTTGATTAACACGAAACGGATGGAATTGATTAGCTGGGTTTTTAATGTTTTCCCTTACTACAACGCCGTTTATTATTTTTTGTGTGTCATTTTACTAATATTTACTGAACTTTCTTAGGTTTTTTTTTTCCGAAGTTATAGACAGCAAGAACGATTACATATATGTAGTAAAGTATGCTAATTTTAAAATATTTTTACTAAATAGATGCAACTTTTATGAAATTAGTATCTAAATTTTGGCGAAAAGTACTTAATTTTTCCCATAGAACAGCAAAAATTACTATACTGGCTCTTATACCATATAAATGCAGCTTCTGTTTTGCTACTATATACAAATTTACAATATGCGCAGTTTGTATGCACTATATTGCAAAAATCTGGAAAGGCGTTTCTAAAAAGAAGAAAAAAGAAAGTTGTTCTGATACACAGTCTAATATCAGATTCGAAACTAGCTCCACCACAAAATAAGATATTCTAGAAAGAAGTAGAAACAATCTTTTAAAGAACAATCCAATTCTAGGTGTTTTATTGCAGATACACTGTTTCATACATTATTCAAATATTCCTTGAATGATGGTGTATATTGTAGATATGTGTAGAACTCTGGGTAGCAAAAGAGTTAATCTCTAACTTATTCGAGCTAAATTGTAGCTCTCTATCAAGTATTGAGTGTTCCTTTCCTCCAGTTCAATCCAAACCTGTTTACTAAATAAAAATAAATAGTTAAAGATGGAGGTGCACCCACTTCTTCATTTTTTGAAGAGCGAGCGTACAAATAAATACCGCAGTCAGTGATCTAAACAACAAGATAATAACAAACGCTAAGAAGTTATTATTAATACCACGATGATTCCAACAGAATTAAAAACAAATGGTGAGCCTGGTATTACTTCTCGAACAAGACATTACAATCTAAGACACTTTAAATGACTATAGCAACATGCATAAAGGAGGTAGTAAACTGCGTGCCACTGACTGCTTACGCTGCATATGCAAGCACAGCATTTTTTCGTCAGTGTTCTACGCATCTCCAGCAAGGAACCATTAACCAGTATTATATTCTAAAGCGTAACACAAAACTAAATGTAAAAAAGACATAATTGTTTAATTGATATCAGGAACTTTTCAATTAAACATAACCTTCAGCTTCAGAATCCCTTGAAGTATGAAAATGCTTTGTCGACAACGCTCTTTGTTATTGAAATGGCGCTGTTCCAATATAGCTACAGGTAAAAGAATAAACAAGTAAATGAATAAAAAAGTAACTGTATTCGACAAAATTCTCAAACAATTGTAACAACACTGAAGCAGTGCCAGGCAGTGGCTCTCATGGCTTCTGATTTTAACTAATTGGAAGTGTTATCATGTACATTGTTTTGTCTTGACATAAAAGATCGGCTACAGCAAATATTCTGCTCCATAACACAGATTTGCTTGTTGTTTCATCTTAACCAATTTAGCATGTCCCTTAGTGGCTGACGATATATACATCTCTGATCACGAGCAGAAGTAGTAGGGAAGCATCATAGCCATGTATTGAAAGGAATTCTTTGGAGTTTGGATAATTCACCTTTGGAAACATGAGTGTTTCGTTCAACATTTTTAAACAACCCTTATTCAGGGACCTTTTGAGCGAGATGGGCTACTCGACCTGAAGAAAATTCTAATTGGGCTCCACCTGCAAGGTCATGCGCTGTTTATCTTGATATGAGATCACCACGCCGCGCACATATAGCTGCGCAAGTGCCTGGTGTACCCTTATCAGACGGGTAGTCATGATGGGTATACTGGGCTTCGTATATTTTACCCCAGTTTCACTTTGGTGGCATGCACTGAGAAAAATGAAAAATAAATAAATAAATAATAATAATAATAATAATAATAATAATAATAATAATAATAATAATAATAATAATAATAATAATAGTCGTAGGAATGGCTGTGTGGTAAGTAGCTTGCTTACCAACCACATGGTTCCAGGTTCAGTCCCACTGCGTGGCACCTTGGGCAAGTGTCTTCTGCTATAGCCTTGGGCCGACCAAATTGTTTTGAGTGGATTTGGTAAATAGAAACTGAAAGAAGTCCGTCGTATATATGTATATATATATGTATGTGTGTGTCTGTGTTTTTTCCCCCCAACAACGCTGGTGTGTTTACTTACCCGTAACTTAGCGGTTCGGCAAAAAGACCGAGAGAATAAGTACTAGGCTTACAAAGAATAAGTCCTGGGGGCCGATTTGCTCGACTAAAGGCGGTGCTCCAGCATGGCCGCAGTCAAATGACTGAAACAAGTAAAAGAGTAAAAGAGTAAAGAGTAATAATAATAATAATAATAATAATAATAATAATAACATAGACATTTTGAAGTGGGGAAAATATATTTACAGTTAAACATGACATAAACCCAAACAAACCGATAACGCATCTTAGTAACAAAATAATACAAGACTATGTTCAAGTTATTTCTTGATCAGTGGGGGGAAAAAACCCTGACGTTAACTGTCAAAACATAAGAAATTCAGTTGTTAACAAATGAGAAACAGGTACGGTATACTTCCCATTATTTTGGCCGATACTAAAACGGCTATAAAAACATCCACCATTACCATTTCATCAAAAAGATAAGATACAGAAGGTCTTGACACATCGATGAATTCCCGATATATTATTGTCG
>NC_142933.1:91621628-91629128 GCF_046866305.1 Octopus bimaculoides
GATGTTAATTTTGTTCTCTCTGTTCAATAACAGGGCGGCCATCACCCACACGGTTTCAATTTCCGGCGGTACATCTGCTGCCTTAACACGGGACGCGCGCCGCCCCATATAGATCGGCAGAAGCACCACTTCATTTGTTTTTAAAGGACTGGCAGAGTGCTCGTGGGCCTTCTCTGCTGTCCTTAACTTGGCTTCTACTATGCCAAATTTTCTCCCCCTTGAGATATACATAATGTTATTCCAATTGGAGCAAGACATTTTTCAATTTTATCCTGGTCCATATGTGCCACTTTCTTTTCCTTTGAACAAAATGTTTTAAATATAACAGTTCTTTGGAGGCGATATTTTAACATCGCCCTCCGCCTTTGACATCCCCTTGAACATCTCCTGGAGGTTTCTAAATGGGATCTCCAGATTTTCAGTATGTATCGCGGTGACTGCCGCGAAGCCCTTGGTAATTTTTTGGAGCGGGGTGCTGGTTGGCCTCCAAAGCTTCACTCTCTTCCAAAGAGCATTTTTCTCTAATTACCTCGACCGACATTTCAGTGCCACACAGTGGGAATGAACCCAGAACCATGTGGTTGGTAAGCAAGCTACTTACCACACAGCCTCTCCTACGCCACTCCTGCGCCACTCCTGACTGTGAAAAAATTGTTTCAAGTTAGGAAAGAATTGAGTAAAACAATGTACTGAAGTCTCTACAAAGCTCACATCAGATCATCGTTTTAGAAGAGACGGTGGAGTAGCGTTATATGTTTAGAGGACTTCATTGTTAAACTTGTGCTTCTGTTATTTCAAACATCGTCCTGCGGATAAACAATAGTACGTGAGCATGAGATATACGGAGAAGTCATTGGTACTAGAACTGAATTTGCAGCAGTATGGAGTTTTGTGGAGATTTCTTGACGGTGTGTAGCGGGTTAGAAATATATTGAAAAATATTCTACTAGAAAATTATATCTGCCGGCTTGTGAGGTGAGGCGTAAAGCAGTGTTTGTTTTAAAGGATACTTCTGGAAGTGTCATTTGTTTCTCTCTTTGAACAGAAAATTAAAAACGTTCCTACGACTCCTTGAGTAGATGGCAAATCTCAGATATATATTCAACATACGAGCCATCTTGACATTAAATATGGTTGTTTTCTATTTCAAGGTATAAAACATTAAAAGAATAAATAAAAAATGAAGAGAAATAAACATTATATTTTTATGCAGAACAGAAGAATGAATTTTGAACACAGAATTGTTTTCTGAAACAATATTTTCTACGAAACCATTCCTACGCGAATTCACTTTTACTTTTTCTCTTTTGACAGTTTAATAGCACAGCGGGCTAATCTCACTGGGTTCAAATCTCACTGAGGTCAACTTTGCTTTTCATCCCTTTGTAGTCGCAATGGCCCAGTGGAGGCGCAATGCCTTAGTGGAGGCGCAATGGCTCAGTGGAGGCGCAATGGCCCAGTGGAGGCGCAATGGTCCAGTGGAGGCGCAATGGCCCAGTGGTTAGGGCAGCGGACTCGCGGTCATAGGATCGCGGTTTCGATTCTCAGACCGGGCGTTGTGAGTGTTTATTGAGCGAAAACACCTAAAGCTCCACGAGGCTCCGGCAGGGGATGGTGGCGAACCCTGCTGTACTCTTTCATCACAACTTTCTCTCACTCTTACTTCCTGTTTCTGTTGTGCCTGTAATTCAAAGGTCAGCCTTGTCACACTGTGTCACGCTGAATATCCCCGAGAATTACGTTAAGGGTACACGTGTGTGTGGAGTGCTCAGCGACTTGCACGTTAATTTCACGAGCAGGCTTTTCCGTTGATCGGATCAACTGGAACCCTCGACGTCGTAAGCGACGGAGTGCCAACAACAACAACAACAACAAGTCGCTAAAATAAGCACCAGCTGAGCCCTGGGGGTCGATGTAATCGACTTACTCCCTATTCCAAAGTTACTAGCCTTACGCTAAAATTTAAAATCAATAACATTTTTATTATAACTTTTATTCGACTGAGCTACGGAGTCATTAGCGCCGTAACAGCATTTAGTTGCTTTTCTCGACACGAATCTACTCCGTCAATCGTATGCGATGCTCAAAACGATTTGAGAGTTGACTTCTTGCAGTATTTCTGTGTACAACTTCTGCTTGCCTCTCCAGGTTACGCAGATGAAAAAATTTAGACCAATTCAGTTCTTGTTGATTAGCCTCAATTAATTCCCAAGCTGGATGTCAAAGTTCATTTCCGAGGTCAGCTAGTTTTTCTTTTCTTTTTTTTTTTAATCTTTTTTATAATTAAAGTTTGACTTATCAGATCGATGATCAAACGTGCTCAAGCCGTCACGTGACTAATCCGCCTACTTTTTTTTTAAATGGACGTGGTTGGCATCTTTTATCTTTTACATGCTTCGGTCATTGAACTGCAGCCATACTGCAGCACAGCCTGGAGTTTCTAGTCGAACAAATCAACCCTAGTACTTCTTTTTTAAAGTCTGGTACTTTTTTCTATCAGTCGTTTTTGCCGAACCGCTTAATTACAGGGATGTAAACAAAGTAACAGCCATTGTTGAGTAGTAGTGGTACAAACACAGCCACAAAGATGCATACATACACACACAGACATATACGACAGGCTTCCACAGTTTCCGCAAAACAAATACACTTACAAGGCATTGATCGGTCTCAGACTATACTAGAAAGCACTCAGCCAACTTGCCGTGCAGTGGGACGGGACCCGATACCTCGTGGTCGCAAACCGACCATCTTAAACATATACTTTTCTACTCTAGGCACAAGACCCAGAATTTTGGAGGAGGGGGCCAGTCGATTAGATCGACCCCAATACGCAACTGGTATTTATTTAATCGACCCCGAAAGGATGAAAGGCAAAGTCAACCTCGGCGGAATTTGAACTCAGAACGTAACGGCAGACGAAATACCACAAAGCATTTCGTCCGGAGTGCTAACGTTTCTTATTTCTGTATTGCCCACAAGAGGCTAAACATAGAGGGGACAGATAAGGATAGACAAAGGGATTAAGTCGATTACATCGACCCCAATGCGTAACCGGTACTTAATTTATCGACCCCGAAAGGATGAAAGGCAAAGTCGACCTCTGCGGAATTTGAACTCAGAACGCAACGGCAGACGAAATATCGCTAAGCATTTCGCCCGGCGTCAAAACGTTTCTGCCAGCTCGCCACCTTCCGTCTTAATCATATAGCAACGTCAGCGCTCATGAATTTTTTCTGGATGTTTGGCGGCAATTTCGTGCAATAGAGGCTATCCCATTGCACTATGTTTATTTATGTAGGAGGTGTAATTAGTTGAAACCTGAAACTGTTGTGGGTGGTCTGGTCTTTTACAAATGTCTTTTTTTTTTTATTACTTAGAAAAGAACTTCATTTAGTAAACTATAACGAACGTTATTGTATTTCCGGTATGTTCGAGTATTTCTTGATGACTGGTTTAATGGTTATCAAAATGATCTTAAAAGACTTCTGATGGGAAGGTACATCCGGAAGTTGTAAGATGACATATTGTATAAATAATTTTTAGTGTCACAAGGGCTATTTTCTACTCACAGGACGATGTTTTGAAATAAGGAAGCAGCGGCCTAAGAATTAAGCCCGTTCAGACATACAGCGCCAATCCACCATGCTTTCTGGAACGTCGATCAGATACGAGCTGTGTAGAGACTTCAGTGTATTGTATTACTGAATTACTAATAGATGTATTTCACTTCAAACCATATACGTACATACGTATAAAAGTACACACACACACACACACACACACACACACACACACACACACACACACGCATACATATATACTGCATATATATATATATATAATAATAAATAATATGTATGTATGTATGTATGTATATATATATATATATATATATATATATATATATTTATATTTATATAAGGGCATTACTATACAATAACGCCTCACGCCATGAGGGACTCTAAGGTCAGACTACTATAAAAAGTAAAAGAATTCGTCCTATTATTGAATTTAAATATATTACCAGAATATATTCAGTGCTGAATTTATTCTGAGTAAGAGGCATATTTACCGAGATGCAATTCGAAATTCCCGCCACTTACATAGGGAAATATGCAGTCGTCTATATGCTATGCTGGATACACGGTGTTCGTTTGGTATGTTGATTCACTGTTTATTTCTATTTTTCTGGACCATATTATACTGACGAGTAGAAGTTGTATAATGCTACAATAACTACGAAATCATGATCTATAATTTAGTCCGTTTTTAAGGGGTTGGCTTTGAGAGTTGCATTTCCTCGCATTCGGTAAAAATGTGCTTTTTTATAGTAGTCTGACCTTAGAGTCCCTCATGGCGTGAGGCGTTATTGTATAGTAATGCCCTTATATAAATATAAATATATATTTCGGGAATAAATGATGGATTTTTTCCCTTATGAGGTTTTTTCACGCTAGCTACTTGATAAATTCTTGTAAAAGAATTCGTCCTATTATTGAATTTATATATATATATATTTATAGTTTTCGGGAAAAGAACCAAGGTTCATGAACTCATCGATGAAAATCCACTGTCACATATTAATCTAATTTTAATTTTTAATAAATTACATTTACTTGAGTTTTTACCTGTAAATTTGGATTTTTATCCCTAATATCATTATTAATATATATATATATATATATATATATATATATATATATATATATATATATATATATATATATATATATATATATATATATATATATATATATATATAGATAGATAGATAGATAGATAGATAGATAGATAGATAGAGACAGACAGACAGACAGACTGATAGATAGATAGATAGATAGATAGATAGATAGATAGATAGATAGATAGATAGACAGACAGGTAGATAGATAGAGACAGACAAACAGACTGATAGATAGATAGATAGATAGATAGATAGATAGATAGATAGATAGATAGATAGATATTTGGAGGAGTAAAAAAACATACGCACTTACATGAAGTTTTGTTTCTGTTACCGCGTACATCATTACTTGAACATTCATAAAAAAAAAAGCATTGATTTATCAATTACTCTCTATTAGAGATGAAAGTAGTAACTATACTGAGGAGTAATGTTTGCCGTCACTTCAACATGGCTGAACCGACGTTACTACCATTTTATCTCAATCTCTGCTATTAGCTTATTTGAGTTATTTCCCTTAGCTTAATTTTCTTTTCTTTTCTTTTTTTGTTTTGTATCTCACAATACAAAGACTGAGGGGCGGCGAGAAAGAATGATAAAAAAAAGGGAAGAGAGAAAAGGAGAAAGAGAAAGGAACAGAGAAGGAGAGGGTGAGAAGGGGAGAGAGAGAGGGAAGTTAACACACTCTGCAGTTAAAAAGCCACATAATCAGATATTCTGAACAGTTAAGAGATGGGAATGGAATGGCATCTGAATCTAATTGTAACAAAGCTACCGTGTTATTGTTGTTGTTGGTGGTGATGATGGTGGTGGTGGTAGTGGTGGTGACAGTGTCATTGTTTGATATTTTTTGTTTTTGTATTTTTGTTGTTTCATTTAATTGTTATGTTCTTCTTTTCGAATGTTTGTTGTGTTGTTGTTGTTGTTGTTGTTGTTGTTATAATCTTTAAGAGTGAGTGATTTGTGTGAAATAGAGATGGATGGATCACTGAAACGGATCACTGAATTTTCAACAACGTTAAGAAGACTAACAACAACAACAACAACAAAAACAACATCAACAACAACAACAAACCAGTACAAACAACAGACACTGACAACATAAACACCATCACCATCACCTTACTTCCACGTACCCCCTTCTCCTACTTGCAGCGGTACAGCCAACCACCGCCAACCCACAAACACAACCAGAACAAGTTCCACCTCCATCACCACCACAGCCACCAATAACAACAAAACTAACAATCTCTACAAACGCAACCACCAACTACTAACACTTCAACCATCACTACCATCACCACCACCACCAGTGAACAGCCGCGCCACCACCATCTCAACTGCTCCGCCAGCACCATTTGAACAGTCACCGCCAACTACAAAAACACAACCGCCAACATGGCGATCAGCCACTACTATCACGACAGGCGTGGTCGTGTGGTAAGAAGCTTGCCGTGGAACCTTGGGAAACCTGTCTTCTGCTATAGCCCCTGGCCGATGAAAGCCTTGTGAACAGATTTGGTAGACGGAAACTGAAAGAAGCTCGTCGTATATATATATATATATATATATATATATATATATATATATATATATATATATATATAGGTTATGAAGGGTATTGGATTCAACCAAACCCAAAGATACAAGTAATACCGAGTAAGTGGTGTATACTCGCTCTCACTTCTTACTACAACTCTCCTCTTATAGATGTAATAATCCATTCTTCTACTATTACCATCTCCGATGAAGGGATACATTGGATTTTCCCTGAAACAGCTGTAAGACTTTATCCATAAAATATAATTCTAACTTTGCCATTGGTCTCTTTATCCTTTTATATATATATATATATATATATATATATATATATATATATATACACACACACGCTCTTTTACTCTTTTACACCTACAAATCACACCTCCTTCACCTTCAAAAAGATGGAAAGACATATTAGATGAAATAAATTTAAATAAGCTACAGTTGACAACAAGAGGAGGTAGTTACGGCTAGAATTGTTTAATCATATGCACACTGGGCCAAAAGTGTGCGGAGGCTAGATAACAAGGAAAATAGCAATAATTCAACTAAATTGATTACTGTAACTGCAATGACAGTAACAAGAAAAACAGCAACAGCAACAAGCATTGTTTCTAACATAGATACAGAGCCTGGATATGAATGGAGATGGTAAGTCGACTGGTTCGACCCCAACGCATAACTGGTACGTTATTTTTTTGAAACTGAGAGGATGGAAGGTAAAGTTGATCTCGTGTGGAATTTGATCGCAAAAACGTAGGAGAGATTCAAGACAAACATTATTCTACGAATTGATACATCTCACTTAACACCACCTCCACCACTATCACCACCACAAACAACTACAACAACACAGAAACAATTTCAAATAACAATAGATATAGCTATAATATCTACAATAATGATTACAACAAGATGCTATTTGTCTCCATTGAAAGTAGTTAATGACAGTTCAGATAATTCATGCATGGCTGAAAAAGCAAGTGAATTGTGGATATATGAGTGTGTGTGTATGTGTGTGTGTGTGTATCTTTATATATATATATATATATATATATATATATATATATATATATATATATATATATATATATATATATATATATATATATATATATATATATATATATATATATATATATATATATATATATATATATATATATATATATGCATATATATATATATATATGTATATATATATATATATATATATATATATATATATATATATATATATATATATGCATATATATATATATATATATGTA
>NC_142933.1:91634128-91639128 GCF_046866305.1 Octopus bimaculoides
TTAACCAGCTAGAGGAGGTGTCCTCTTGGAGTTATAAATCTACAGTAAATTGCGTTCGAATGGAACAGCTATGTGGAAGTGGTTATGAACATTACTTGCTTGTACAATTACTGCGTTCATCTCTTAGATTTTAGAACTAGCTTCTTTTTTTTTTTTAATAAAATAATTGTATAAGTAATCATTCTATCAATCAGTAAAACATAACATAATTGAAAGAGTGAAGAGAGAAAATAGAACGAATGAAAGACAGAAAGACCGGGGGAGAAAAAAAAAACACAGAAAGAATGAAATCTTTTCTTCTTCGATGCCTATTTGCGATCATCACAACAGCAGCCGCGATTGAAACGAAAGTTATCGGTACAATACTTTAGATTGATAATTCAACACAACCAACAAGCACAACAAAAACAAGAAAGAATATATGGAATGACAGTGAAATAATGATAATAATAATAACAATAATAATGTAATGGTGGCAGGGGTTGACGGGTGGGTAGTCCTAGCGAGGGAAGAGGTGCAGTGAGAGGCAAGCAAGTGCAAAGAGAAATCAATGACCCTCTTGTGAAAACCAGTAGACCAATAAGATGTGAAATGGCTAAATTGAGAGATCACATGGGATGTCATCGGAATGATAGTTTCTGTTGTGGAATAATAAATGAAGATAGATAGAGAGAGAGAGAGAGAGAGAGAGAGAGAGAGAGAGAGAGATAGAGCGAGAGAGAGATGGATAGATAGACAGACAGACAGACAAGACTGACAAATGGACAGACGGACAGACAGACGGACAGACCGACAGACAGACAGATAGATAGACGGACGGGCAGACAAATGGAGAGATAGAAAAACAGATGGACAGACCGACAGACAGACAGAGAAATGGACAGACAGACAGACAAACTGGAAAATGGACAGACAGACAGACAGACGGACAGACAGACAGACAGACGGACAGACAGACAGACGGACAGACAGACAGACGGACAGACAGACAGACGGACAGACAGACAGACGGACAGACAGACAGACGGACAGACAGACAGACGGACAGACAGACAGACGGACAGACAGACAGACGGACAGACAGACAGACTGCAAATGGAGAGACAAACAGATAACTTTCTTATAGATAGATAGTTAGATAGATAGATAGATAGATAGATAGATACATTTCTTTTATTAGCCACACAGGGCTCAACGAAGATGGGACAAATACAATGTAGAGCTTTTCTTTTTGGGAGGGGGGAGGAAGGGGGAAAAAAATGGTGGTGTCGATCAAAAGGGATCGTAGGAAGGGAAAAAGGGGGAGTTCGATCAAAAGGGATCGAAAAAAAAAGAAAAGGAAAGGCCGATCAATAGGGATCGTGTATCACACAGTAATGTTCTCGTGTAAAAAGAGGGGAGGACAGTTTAGGTTTAGCCGTGGAAGGAAAAGCCTACGGAAAAGACCACGGTAACCTTGGTCAATATTCTCATTGAAGAAACTATAACAGTAAGTGACTCTCTTTTGCCTTTTTGTTTTATTTTTTTTCTTAGATAGATAGATAGATAGATAGACAGACGGACGGACAGACAAATGGATAGACAGACAGACAGACAGACAGACAGATAGATAGATAGATAGATAGATAGATAGATAGATAGATAGATAGATAGATAGATAAAAAGAAAGAGAGGAGGGAACAAAGAGGCAGTCAAAGAGGGATTGTGGTTTGCACGGCTGGCTGGCTGACTGACTGGTTGGCTGGAGAGGGGTCTCTTAGATGGGTGGATTTATGACGACTATATTTGTTAAAGTTGTTTGGGTAAATGTGTCACGCCGCTCATGCGGAGGCTGTTGGACAAAATAAAACATAGCTAGGAGTGGTGTCGTTGGAATTGTCACGGTAGTAAGGTGGGGGCATGGTAGCTTTTGCATGGGGTTGTTGTTGTTGTTGTTGTTGGTGGTGGTGGTGGTGGTGGTGGTGGTATTGGTGGTGGTGGTGGTGGTGGTGGTAGTGGTGGTAGTTTGGTGGTGCTGGTGGTAGTGATGGTGCTGGTGGTAGTGATGGTGATGGTGGTGGTGGTGGTGGTGGTGGTGGTGGTGGTTTTGGTGGTAGTGGAGGCGGTAGTGTAAATAGTGGCCTTTTTTTTGTTATTGCTGTTGTTAAGTGGTTGTCTCGTCCCACGTCAAATAGACTCACGATCAAAGCCTTCGATTCAAAAGCATTCCAGCAGTGATCATCCCGCTCTAAGCTCTTCCTACGTGCAGTGAACCGAGAATCTACATTATCCAACGAGGCTTTCTGAAACCAGTGGAGCTGTGATTGAGAGGGTTTTGGTTGCCATTTCAAGCAGGTCTCACAACCAAATAGAGGCTTCCTTGCTAAATGACAGTGTTGTTCTTGTTCTTGGTGGTGGTGGTGGTGGTGGTGGTGGTAGTACAGCTGTGGTGGTGGTGTGCGCTACTGATGATGATGTTGATGATGGTCGTATTTGTGGTAGTGCTATGGCTGCACGAGGCTCCTACAAGGGTTCGTGGTGAACCCTGCTGTACTCTTTCACCACAACTTCCTCTCACTCGATCTTCCAGTTTCTGTTGCACCTGTATTTCAAAGGGCCAGCCTTGTCACACTCTGTGTCACGCTGAATCTTCCCGAGAAGAACGTTAAGGGTACACGTGTCTGTGAAGTGCTCGGATCAACTGGAACCCTCATCGTCGGTTATGACGGAGTGCCACGACGTCGATATATATATTTATATATATATATATATTGTACACATATATATATATTGACATTATTTGTACATGTATATATAAATACATGTATAAATATATACTTATTTGTATACATACATACATACATACATACATACATACATACATACATACATACATACATGTGTATCTCTATTATCAACGTTGCTTTTTTTTATGCGATAATTATTTTCCTATTTTCCACAAAAATGGCCGAGATTACTTATATTTTTAAAAATTTATTTCGAATTATCAAAATTCTTGAAAACATTATCTATACGTATATTTTTAAACATATGTATCATCAAACATACATTTCTGATTTCCCCTGTGGTACGCAGGTGGCTTATTCCATCAACTGGTTATCACACCACTTTCTTCTAGGTCTTATTATTTTTTTCCACCTAATATTTAAGACTATACTCATACTGTAATTATAGAGGAAAGAAGTACATCCAACGTTAAAAAGAGAAGAGGTGTAAATTGCTGATCTGTACGTTGAGAGTCTGGCGTCAGGAGATTGGTTAAACATCTTTCGAGGATGAAGATATTTTTCTAATGTGTTTATTAACAAATACACATCCAAAAGCAACAAAACCAAAAGCGAGCATTGAGAGTGAGCTTACACACATATATATTTGTTAGCGATAGTAACTGTTTACTCCTGCGTTTCCTGGTGAGCGCACACCAACAAACGCATCGTATGCTGATCTTATGTAAGAATAAATTCGTTCTTAACGGGCTGTGAATGACGGATCTGGTGTTCGTAGTTGACGACACGAAAGAACGCAGAAACGCTTGCGTCCTGTCATTCAGTAGCAAATTTCACAGCCCACGTTGTTTTCAAACGTGTCGTCTAGGAGATTTGTTTTTTTTTCCCGCGACAATTTCCGCAGTGGAAGATCTTCCCACGTCCGAGCATGATCGAGCGTAATAAATACGAATTCACACACACACACACACACACACACACACACACACACACACACACACACACACACACACACAAACACACGTGCACACACATATATATTATGTGTTATGTATGTATAGATTTGGGCGGACGGACAGACTGACGGACGGACGGACGAACGAACGGACGGACGGATGGGCGGACAGATGGATGGATGGATGGATGGATGGATGGATGGATGGATGGATATATGTACGATCTCTTCTGTTTTAAATTATCCAAATTCTTCCTCTGACGAAAGAGCTGGTTTCTAATAAAGATACAAACTCTCCAGTTGGAATCTAGATAACGAAAACAATGTAAGATTCTAAACTTGAGGAGAGTCTTGCACATTTTTACTGTTCCACTTACATATTCTATTTGTAATGTGCGAGTTTTTAGGTTGATTACTTTTTCTGCAAACCCTACCTTATCCAGATTGTCACTCACGGCATTTACTCACAAAGCCAAACGCACCAATTATTATTGGTATAAATGTGAATTGTAATTTGGAGATTTCGAAGCAGCAGATCTTAATTATTATATTCCTCTTCGATTTTCAAAGAGACATTCACGTCAGCAGGACAGCTGACCTTGATGAGGGTACCTGTCTGTCCCAAACAACAATATCCAGCCTGTTATGCTTACATTTTGCATATGTTGTGATGGAAATATGCCATCAGTATTCTTTGTGTTGACGTTCGTGTGTGTATTCAATAACAGGGAATTCTCTATCTATTCCAAGACAGTCTATTTTTGTCTTTTTTTTTGTTTTTTTCTTTTTCAGAATGGCATTGTGTAGTGTTTATGCGACAACGTCTTGTCGCACAGGAACGCAATACCTTGATGATATTTTTTGGCAGCTGTTAATCAATCACATGTGTGATTTCTTCCACAGAAATATGACATAATCTACATTTTTGGTTGCATCTTGAAGCTCTAAGAGTTTCACTGTCTCTCTACGTTTATTAAGTATTTTGAAACAATCACAGTCTCTTATATTGCAAATACATAGCCTTCTAAGTATGACGTGATGTGACGGCTACGTGTTCAAGAGAGGCTTCGCTTCATGTGAATATTACTGTCATCTTCAAGTCTTCGGGAAACGTACGCATGCATGCTGACCGTTTCACGTCCAGGTCTTCGTTGAGGTGTTCTAGTCCGGTTGAGTTGGGGTTAGGTTGTATGGAAGGCCATAAGGAAGAGAGTGCTTCTGGAGAAGCTCGCTGCCGACACGTGGGATACCGTTCTCTTCACTTTTTAGCACTAAATCAATGTATTTATTTTTACTGCTGCTGTATAGCAAGTGCTTCC
>NC_142933.1:91644128-91649128 GCF_046866305.1 Octopus bimaculoides
TCCAGGCCAAATGTTTTGTTAAAATTAATAAGATGAATTATTTTTTCTCATGAATACAATAGCACATTAACTCGGATTTTCTGATTAAAATGCTTTTTGTTTTAGTTAATAATTCGAATGCTTCGTCACTGCAGAAATTTCGTTAAGTCCTTCCATTAGAATAATTCTTGTTGTATGCTAATATACATGAAATATTAACATGGTGCTCTTCCACCTGAGTTACCTTACAGAGCTGAGTAGAGCCATTATTTGCGAATTTATAGGTGAATCTGCGTTTCGAATAACAGCTCTTTAGTCATCTTCGTCACAAATCTATATGAAATGTTAATGTGCTCTAAACATTGATGGAGAGCAATCATACCAGCTCCGTAAGCATCGCACTTCGGAATTGCATTTACGGTAACATACACATACATTTGTATATCTGCAGGGATACATGCGTGGACATACACAGATATACACATATATACATGCACATATATGTGACCGTACACCCATGCACATCAATGCATCGAGTTGTTCCTCAAAAAAGGAGAATAAAAATTCGTTAAATTTATCTCGAACATCCCGTATCCCCTTCCCTTTTTTCTCTGTCGCTCCTTCTCCCTGCTGTCTTCCTCCTCTGCTTGTTGCTGTCACGTGACCAACGGCCAGTTCCCCTATTCCCCCTTTCTTATACTGGTTCCGTAGCTGACCAGTCGCAAATTCTCTGTTTCTCCGTTCTCCATCCAAGACATTTTCTAAGCGTTACCCACCATTCTCGTCTCCTTGGCCCCCCGAGGCCGTATTTTGTTCGACTGTTCGTCCTCATCCACCGCCTTAAATCACACTCTGTGTTGTTTTGCTTGTTTTGCTTTGTTTTGTTTGCTCTTGTCCCAAATTCTCCGCAAGAAAACTTTTTTTGCGGGCACCGCTAATTAGGAAGCAATCAGTCTTATCGTTAAAGGTGCGAAACTGAAAATGACCAATTGGTCGATAACTGATGAAGAATTATGGACCTTTTGTTTGTCTCCCGTTCGTTTTTACATTCAGTATACATTACGTCGTTTGTCTATACAGTTTTCACACACACACACACACACACACACACACACACACACACACACACACACACACACACACACACACACACACACACACACACATATATATATATATATATATATAAGTATATAGGCGCAGGAGTGGCTGTGTGGTAAGTAGCTTGCTTACCAACCACATGGTTCCGGGTTCAGTCCCACTGTGTGGAACCTTGGGCAAGTGTCTTCTACTATAGCCTCGGGCCAACCAAATCCTTGTGAGTGGATTTGGTAGACAGAAACTGAAAGAAGTCAGTCGTATATATATGTGTGTGTGTGTGTGTGTGTGTGTGTGTGTGTGTGTGTGTGTGTATGTATGTCTGTATGTATATACATATATATATATATATATATATATATATATATATATATACATACATATATCTATATACATATATGTACATATTTGCATACACATATATACCATACA
This sequence comes from Octopus bimaculoides, assembly GCF_046866305.1. Classification (NCBI taxonomy): domain Eukaryota; kingdom Metazoa; phylum Mollusca; class Cephalopoda; order Octopoda; family Octopodidae; genus Octopus; species Octopus bimaculoides. The sequence continues at coordinate 91,645,638 of NC_142933.1, forward strand.
CACACACATACACACACACACACACACACACACACATATATATAATCGTAAACTGACGAAATTGTGATAGTTTTCGATTATTATATATGTATGTATGTATGTATGTATGTATGAATATATATATGTGTGTGTGTGTGTGTGTGTGTGTGTGTGTGTATCTATATACATGTATATACATATTTGCATACACGTATATACCATACACACACACACACACACACACACACACACACACACACACACACACATATAATCGGAAACTGGCGAAATTGTGATGATATTTGTCGATAACAGATGAGGTATTGCGCAAGTCCGCTTCCAGTGTGTTTTTTTTTTTTTTTTTGCTTGTTTTCAGTATGTCTGCCGTTTTCCTGCGCCATACTTTTGTGAATAATATGAACGATATATTAGAGTCATGTTGACTCCAGACTCTAACGCACAAAGTTATGTATCTACCTCCCACTGTAATGACGTTAATGGAACGAAAGAATGATAGAATGATAAAGTTCGTAATGATTGAGTTCGTAATTCGACGAGATTATATTGTTGTAATAACGAATTGTGTTGTGGTGCAGGGCAAAAGAAGGGAAATGAGATGAATAAGAACATCCGAAAAGATATTTAAAATGTGTGCGACGAAAAACTTGTTGAAGCAAATCACGCGAAGAAGGAGAACAACGCCAATAACTATGACAACAACAACAACATCGACAACGTTAGCAACAACAAAATAACAATGATCAGCGTTAGCAATAATATAAACAAATTCAGGAACAACAACAAAAACAGCTAAAACTACACACGAGGAGAACAAAGACGACGAGAAGAACAAACGAGCAAAGTAATAATAGAAAAGCAAGTTAGACTACATATCACATAGGAGTTGTAGACTTATATTATTTCATGAATAATGTATGATTTTTTGTTAAGGAGAGGCATTTTGTGTGTTAAATATTCTGGTGTATGTATATGTGTACATATATGTGTGCGTGTGTGTGTGTGTGTGTGTGTTTGTGTGTGTGTGTGTGTGTGTGTGTGTGTGTGTGTGTGTGTGTGTATGCGTGTGTGTGTATGCGTGTGTGTGTGTGTATTTCTTTTGCAAGATTTTTGAGGTGAAGCCGTGAGCTGAAACAAATTTTGTCATGCTTAGGGATGGACATATGTTGTCAATTAAACACACGCACTATATATTTGGTCTTCACTTCAGCTTTATTATTATTATTATTATTATTATTTTATGTTTGACTTTTGCTTTGCATTTGTACAAGTTGGATCCAAGTCTCACCCAGAGACCTCAAGAGACAACAAGTTAGAAGTTCATGTAGGTGTTATGCCTAGGGTACCATATATTTCAATTTGTACATAGTGTTGTTTAAGAAACCATAAGAAAATTATGTGTTTGTTTTAAAATTTGAGATCACATAGACAGTATTTTACGTAGGATTAAAATGTGAGATTACATCAGCAGAGTGGCGCAGTGGAAGCGTGCTGGGCCCATAACTCTGAGGTCCGTAGATCGAAACTACGCTCTGCTAGCTTTCTTCCTATATTATTAGTTTTTTTTTTAATCAAAATATGCTATCGGTTTCAATTAATTTTAATAAACCGATTCATTTATATTGCAAGAGAAAGTATTTCGCTTTTTAGAACGTCCCTAACATGGTGAGCAGCCACTTAGTGCAAGAGATTATGAAGAAGGAGAAATTAAGATGAAAGGAAGGAATTTACCTCAGACTTGAAACAGAGTTCAGGTCATTAAAAACGGAGTGGGAAACAATGAGATGGAAGAGAATTACAAAGTCTCGTAGTTCGAGGTGAAAAGGCTACGACCGGAGAAAGGCTTCGTTATTCGTAGAATGAATTAAATCAAATTAACCTTTCATGACATCATGTTTTACTTACAAAATTCATATTAGTACTGATAACTGATTGCCCTCTTGATAGCTGCTGGGTCGTGGAATTAGTGGTAATAATCAGTTTTAGCAGTGGTAGTTCTCTTTTATTTCTTACTGTGAATGTTGATTTGAAGTAGTAGTAGCGCTAATGGCAGTAGTAGTAGCGCTAATGGCAGTAGTAGTAGTAGTAGTAGTAGTAGTAGTAGTAGTAGTAGTAGTAGTAGTGGTGGTGGTGGTGGTGGTATCAATCTCACTTGTAGAAGCAGTATTAATAGCTTGAGCAGTTTTTATCGTGGCAGTAGGAGTGGAAATGGAAGAAACCATTTTGTAGGAGTGGTTTGTTGGGCAAGTGCCTTCTACTATAGCCTCGGGCCGACCAAAGCCTTGTGAGTGGATTTGGTAGACGGAAACTGAAAGAAGCCCATCGTATATATGTATATATATATATATATGTGTGTGTGTGTGTGTGTGTGTGTGTGTGTGTGTGTTTGTGTGTCTGTGTTTGTCCCCCCAACATCGCTTGACAACCGATGCTGGTGTGTTTACGTTCTCGTAACTTAGCGGTTCGGCAAAAAGAGACCGATAGAATAAGTGCTAGGCTTGCAAAGAATAAGTCCTGGGGTCGATTTGCTCGACTAAAGGCAGTGCTCCAGCATGGCCACTGTCAAAAGACTGAAACAAGTAAAAGAGTAAAATAGTATAAGTCTTGGGGCTTTTGGCCGAGTTTGTCTGCATATCTTTTAATGTACCTAAAACATCTATTGTTATAGGAGTTGTTTCGATATTCAGGCTCTACTTTCAAGCTATTTCCATTTCAAGATCTTTGTATTTCGACAGCTTCTTTCATTTCTTTAGAGATACATTGTCATCTCTTAGGATTGATAAGTCAATTAGAAAGCTTTCTTTTGTCTCGATAATCATTATTTTTTTCTTTCTTCGGTAGGTTCATGCTAGTTTCTACTGCACCACTTGGTGCACCTGAAATGTTCGCAGCACTGCATTCTTATTTTTGCGTGGATTGGGCAAACTTCCTCCCATTGGTGAGGCACACCAGCTTGTTTTGTTATGAAGTTTAGCTTCTTCTTTTTCTTTTTTTTTTGGTTTCTTGTTATATGAATGTATGTACGTGATGTGTGCAATGTGAGTTGTGTTATTTTATAAGGGGGTTTGTTGTGTCGCTAGCTACGGCAGTTCGAGATGCACGCAGAGCGACGAAACACCCCCGCTGCTCTCGTACAGTGCTCGAGCATTGCTGACTCGTGTGATTATGTCGAACACCTGCAAATATTACAATCGTTATTAAGGCGTCGAGCTGGCAGAATCGTTAACACACCGGGGGGGGGGGGAATGCTTAGCGACATTCCATCCGTCTGTTACGTTCTGATTTCAAATTCCGCCGAGGTCGGCTTTGCCGTTCGTCATTTCGGAGATGATAAAGCAAGTACCATTCCAGACTGGATGCTTAGCGGTATTTCGCCCGTTGCTATGTTCTGAGTTCAAATTCCGCCGAGGTAGACTTTGCCTTTCATCCTTTCAGGGCCGATAAATTAAGTACCAATGATAGACTGGAGTCGATGTAATCGACTAGCCCCCCCC
>NC_142933.1:91661628-91664128 GCF_046866305.1 Octopus bimaculoides
AATCTGTGTACAAAAGATGGCTTAGATGAGAAAATTATCACATGCTTTAAATGGAAGACTTTAAAATATTTATACGTGTGTATGCGCTCGTGTGTGTGTGTATGTGTGTATCTAGGTGTGTTTATGCATGTGTGTGGTTGTGAGTGCATATATATATATATATATATATATATATATATGGAGAGAGAGAGAGAGAGAGAGAGAGAGAGAGAGAGAGAGAGAGAGAGAGAGTAACGTGTGTATATACCGCAGTAAAGTTTGTTCTGGCAGAACATCCATTAGATTGACTCCAGTACGCAACTGGTATTTAATTTATCGACCCCGAAAGGATGAAAGGCAAAGTCGACCTCAGCGGAATTTGAACTCGGATCGTAAAGACAGACGAAATACCGCTAAGCATTTCGCCCGGCGTGCTAACGTTTCTGCCAGCTCGTCGCCTTAATACGAAACCAATATCATTATGGTGAGGCAGTCGATGAGCTGGCAGAGTTCGTAGCACGCCCGGCAAAAATGCTTAGCGACATTTCGTCAGTCTTTACATTCTGAGTTCAAATTCCACCGATGTCGAATTTGCCTTTCATCTTTTCTGGTTCGATAAAAATGAGTACCAGTTGTGCTAAACTTTGGAACTAGTATTATTATGATATTGTATTGAGGATATTGCTATTGTAGCAGAAATAGTTATTGTGGTTGTGGCAATAATAATGTTGTGGTTAGAGTAAAGACCACCTTCGGTCATGAATGACCATGGGATTGCACCTAGAAAGTTACCCTCCGAGGCACAAGTCCGGGCAAGGTTGTTTATGGAAGACCAGCAGTTGCCCATGCATACCAGTCTCCCTGCTCCATGCTACCGATGTTATCCAAGGGAAAAGCAAAGGCCGATACAGCTTGGTACCAGTGACATCACAACTCATTTCTCCAGCTGAGTAAACTGGAGCAACGTGAAATAAAGTGTCTTGCTCAAGAACACAACACGCAACCCGATCCGATAATCGGACTCACTACCTCATGACTGTGAGCCGGACGCTCTAACCATTGAGCCATGCGCCTTCATGTTTACATTATGCTTACACTATATACTGCATTGACTTGTTTGCCGGAAAATACGATAAGCGTTTCGATCCCTCTTGGTATATTGATGAACTCTCCCGTCGAAGATGATTAATGAGTTTTCAGCTTTTGTGGAACGACCTGCACATATGATTTGTTTATAGTGATCAAATATATATGCTGTGCATTCGCTCACTCCCTCCATCAAATCAACGTTGTCTGAACAGGTGCACGGTGTGCCACGCGTCAGGTATCGAAGTGACCTCAAAGCAACCTGAAACGAAGTGTTTTTGCTCAAAAACAAAAACGCTCCACTCGGTCTAGAAACTGAAATCACGATCGCTAGATGCTGAGTACAGTACACTAACCATTAAGCCATGCGCCTTCGTCTGGTATACTACTGTTGGAATTTTTTGTAATACTGGATATATGAGTGGAAAAATGTACCCTGGTGAGATTGGAACACAAAACGCGAAAACGACGTAACCTTCAAAATATAAACCACTATGAGTTATTTTAGTCTGATTCTGTACAACATCGGCTCTCTCTTTCTCTCTCTCTCTTTCTCCTATCTCACTCTTTCTCGTTCTATAGTTACCTCTATATATCTCTCTCCTCTGCCCTCTCTCGCTCTCTCTCACCACCACCTTCCAACCTATTAATATTGATTTGTTACAACAGGTAGAAGGATTCAAATGTATATTATATTATATAGCAAAATTAGCTGCTGTAATAATTTCCATGCTTTTCTGCGGCAACATTAATGGAGTAAAACGAAACAAAATGGCTACGAGTGGGAATTGAAACAGATCAAGGACTCACGCCAAACGCTTACAAAGATAAGATATCTTCTCAGACTTAATGGCAACTGTGTTATAATGAGATTAATGTCGGTGCTTATAGTTAATAGTCTACGATGATCGAGAAAGACTTGTCCGCAGACTTAATAAATAGAAACTGCATTATTATTATTAATAGAAGCGTTCTTAGAATTAAATAGTCCTCTGTGTTTACAGATAAAAATCTTCCCCCATGATTTTAAATATTATATAGGACAATTGAGAGATCTAAACATTTTCCGAAATTACATTTCAAGGAAAAACGTTTGTGTGTGTGTGTGTGTGTGTGTGTGTGTGTGTGTGTGTGTGTGTGAGAGAGCGAATTTATCGTTATCATTTGGGATTTTAATTTGCCATCGTAACCATCATCATCGTCGGCGTCGTCGCGTCCTCGTCGTCATCATCGTCCCTCCACGTCGTCGTCGTCGTCGTCGTCATCATCATCATCATCGACATCATCATCATCATCATCATCATTATCATCATCATTATTATCATCATCACAGTCACCACCACTAACACCACCACTACCACCACCACCACCACCTCCACCACCCATCATTATTACCAACACCACCAAAACAACTCACACCGCCACCACAACCAAT
>NC_142933.1:91669128-91671628 GCF_046866305.1 Octopus bimaculoides
TCCATAAAAATGATGAAACTATCGAAAGAATTATTTACTTATTATCACAGCCTGTTAGTATGTCTCTCCGACTGTCTACCCGTATGCCTGTCCGTTTTACTATCTCTCTCTCTCTCTCTCTCTCTCTCTCTCTCTCTCTCTCTCACTCTGTCTCCTTTGTCTCCCCTTGCTACACTCTCTCTTCCCCTTTCGTTCTCTCACACGTTCTTTCTCTTTCGCTTTCTTGTACATTGATGTTCTTTTTGTTAATTCTTTGAATTCTTCTCACAAAGACTTTTCAAAACTAAGAAACAAAGCTCTATTATTGGAATTTAGATAACATCAACCAGTAATAAGATACACGCTCAGTTATAGAAAATGTCTTCGATATTTTCATTGTTCCGCTTACAGATTAGATTTACAGACTACAAGTTCTGTGGTTTATTTCTTGGCCTGAAAATGACGGCTTTTCGAGGTCATTACTTTGACAATTTCAACTGTTCGCAGAATTCAAAGCACTAAGTGTCAAAACTTTTGTGACTTTCCTTTGTATGTATGTTCACTTGAAGCTATGTAAATTTGTTAGTATGTATGTATACATGCATGCACATGCACCATGGACACATACACCATGCACACATGCTTATATAGATACATACACACATGCATGCACATACAGACAAGTCCACTATATCATCCCTGACAGCTGTACCTACCTGACAGTTGTAGAAGCCACTAGGATTAGTGGGTCTACCGTAAGTCTTCGAAACCTCGGAGATTCTGTGACAAAGAGCCTACTAGAAGTATTTGTTTCGTTTGTTCCCACTGTTATATATCGTTCCATCATTTATTTGAGCCTCTGTGTGAGTGTGTGTATGTATAATACACTTCGTAATGCTCAAGAGATTTGAACTTGAGCACTACGAAGTATATTCTACACAGAGAATACCCCCCCCCCTCTCTTATATATATATATATATATATATATATATATATATATATATATATATATATACACACACACACACACACATTTGTTCGATCTAATTAGATAGAGCAGCACACTACTTAACTCTCATTTTATTTCAATAACCATTACAAGTTTTATCATTTACCAGCTGACCACGTGTTGTCAATAATGACGGCTAATTGTAGCATTTTATATAGAAATAAGGTATAAGTTAAGGTACATGATAATCACAGATACAACATTCACATACTTCCCTTGTACATGCAAACACATACACACACATACTCACACAGAGATGAAACACTGATTTTTCACCCCTTTCTTCCTTATTCATCTATCACCCCTTCCTTTCTCTCATTGCTATTGCTTTTTCTCCGAGGCGAATCTCGGATGCAGTAGTTTTGAAGATGAAGGAGTCTGAGAAGGGTCCTAGTTACCTTTACTTTATAGGACTTCCATGTGCTTTCATGAAGTGGCTGGAGTTCCACAACAAATGCAATGAAGTCAGAGAGGATCCTGCTTTGAAGGAGATTAGAGTGAGGTACATCTTTGAAATTAATATAAAAGTCTTTCCTGAAAAAGTCTGAAAACTTCTGGAATACACCTTATACATTTTTAAAGACATCTGTCCTCATCAGGTTTTCGAAATAACTGACGTTTGTAGCAGCCAATTACTACAATAAGCACAAAAGGACCCAGAGTAAGCTAATAGAGACGAGTAATATGTATCGCGAACGGTGAGCAGAAAATTATTTTATGTTTAGAAAATCAATTTTATTCGAGAATAAAAACGAATCGCAAGAGACAAGATAGAAACTTTAAACGATCAAATACTTCTTTATTTTCGCAATACTTCAAATGGCATTAGTTTAGTAACATTAGCGACATTTTCAAATTCACTTCAATTGTAACGTTTTAACGTAACAAGAAAAAAATTAGCAACACTTCCAAGGCCTCTATTTTGGTAAACTACTTTAGCCGCATTAGCTAATCTTAATTTAGCAAAAATATGAAATACGCCCCGCTCAAACTAAATTATTTTCGAATAGCAATATGGGGTAATGTGTTGACCCAGAAAACGCTGTCTAAAAAAAAAAAAAAAAAAAAACAATTGTATAGAACGGTCACAAATGGAACGACTTTAATCATTAGTCTGCTTGATCAAAGCTGATCGATGACTAAAGAACAACAATGATAATAAAAGTAGCACGAACAACTAGAAATGACACCGACAACTTCCTCAAATGACAGCCTACGCCTAGTTGCACATTATCTGAAAAAAAATAAATGGTGTGGCCACGACTGGAATTCCTTTGATCATAGGTCTTCCGGATCAGGGTTGATCTGAGGATAAGCATCAATTATCGTACAATGAGAACGAAACCAACGACCAATGAGGACGTTCAACGTGTATGGATATGAATATTCATTAGCTAACAAAATATTCACGCACGAATCCTTCCTTGAAGACAGACATGTGTGTGTATGTATTTATATTCATATATAAATATATGTGTGCGTGTGTGTGTGTGTGTGTGTGTGTGTGTGTGT
>NC_142933.1:91674128-91676628 GCF_046866305.1 Octopus bimaculoides
CCAACCATGCCATCTCTGACACTACCACCTAGACTGCTACTACGGGCATATATGCATGCATGCATACATACATACATACATACATACATACATACATACATACATACATACGTACATACGTGCATATATATATATATATATATATATATATATATATATATATATATATATATATATATATATATATGTATATATATATATATATATATATATATATGTATATATTTCGCTTTTACCTTTAGTCATTTGACTGCGGCCATGCTGGAGTACCACCTTTAGTCGAGTAAATCGACCTCAGGACTTATTCTTTATAAGCCTAGTACAGACAGACAGATAGATAGATAGATAGACAGACAGACAGACAAACAGACAGACTGATAGATAGATAGATAGATAGATAGATAGATAGATAGATAGATAGATAGATAGATAGATAGATAGATAGATAGACCCTCTCTCTCTCTCACACACACATACATACATATGTGTGTATGTACATACATGTGTACATGCTAGCATGCATACTTAGTGATTGCGTCGTCCTCACAGATGGTTGCTGTCTCCTTGCGTTTCTTCGTATTCAATGGAATTTCTGACTTTCCGTCCATGACTTCTCAGATGACAATTCAGTCCCGTTGTAGATCTATCCGCATGGTTTGAAGCATAAGTGACAGAGGAAAGCTGAAACCTATTATGCGCTTCCAACTGTTTATGTCTGCACACGTTGCCACGCTTCCGTCGCCATAGGACTTGCAGTAGATGGAATGACAAATGATTGAATGACGGAGCTCTTTTTGTTCGATTCTCAAACAACTCTGGGTGTTCCCAAGGGTTTAGTTCTGTTCCCAACAGTTTTCCTTCTATACATCGATGACTTACTTCTGTCACATCCAGATGACACGGCTCTTCATTTCTCTCTAAAATTCCAAAACCATGCATCATCTACACGCCACGTACGTATCACACGACAAACCTGTATAGATTCCATAAACTGAGACCTTGAGAGTTTCCAAACAACCTTAACCTTATAACAGTAGGAGGCATAAGAGCTATTCACATCAATAAAATGCCTCAGCATCATACCCTCTCTCATCACGAGGGCATTCAGCTAGAGCCCTTACAGTTGATCCAAATGCTAAGCCTAGTTTTCACTGATAATTTCTTCTGGTCAGTGTTCGTTTGTCTTCACGCACACATGACACGTACGCATATTTTTATGTCATATTTTTATTATTATTATTATTATTATTATTATTATTATTATTATTATTATTATTATTATTATAAATACACTGCGTTCGTTTCAGATTTCCAGAAGAAGAGCACTTAGGACCACGGCCACAAAATATGTGGCGTATAGGTAATATCAGTACACGAAGAGAATTAAATATCAAGTCAATATCGGTAAGATTTCAAGGGAAATAACTAAACACCTTAGACCATTTAGTCCGGCAATCTATCCTTTCTACTATCATTTCTACTATTTCTACTTCTCCGTTGCAGTAGTGACTATAACAATATCGATTACTAACCAAGGCAAAAGATCACAAATTACTAGATGAAGGGTTTGCGAATAGAATTCTTCTCCTTCTATAGTTGAGTAATACTTATTTCATTGACCTCACAAGGTCGAAAGATAAATCGACTTTGGCAGGACTTTGGCAGAATGCAAAGGAACGTAACTATACACCTCGTGCCATTTTGTCCGGTGCTCTAACGGCGCCGCTATCACTCCACTGACCTCGTTGGATACAGAACAATGCAAGAAAACTGTCCAATTTCAACTGCTTAACAATAACACTTAGTGATACGTAGACGAACTTCCGCCCGTCTTAGCGATAAATCAAAGATTCTGTGAAACATTAGTATAGAGACTGATTACTAGCTTGCACACAACATACCTGACATAATTTTGCATGACAGAAACGATAATAGTATTTTAATCACTGACATAGCTATAGTGAATGACTGTAATGTATTTCAGAAGACAACTGAGAAGATAAAGAATTACACTCTACCCATAGCTGTTGCATTTGATACATGATATGTAAGAATTATGAATAATGCATTGAATAATGGCGTGCGAGAAATGTATCCATCATTCCATGTGTAATTGGTACTATTGGAATAATACTTAAAAATAACTGAGCTAAAGAGAATGACAGGTTACCTAGAAGTATTAACGTAAACAACAGAAAAGTTTCTTGAAAATATTCATGCTAGGATCTACAAATCTGTAACTGACGCAAGTTTCTTCTTTCACAGCTTTTAATCTTAGTGACCAAGGATAAGGCAGTGAGATGGTAGAAACATTAGCGTGCCGAACAATATACTTAGCGGCGTTTCGTCTGTCTTTATGTTCTTAGAAGTTTCAACATCGAACTACCTATTCGACAGTTAATATCGATTTCAATGGAGGAGTTCTGTTCCCTAGTTAGAAATCAAGCTCCTTCAAAGAAAAGACAAGGAGTGGCTGTGTGGTAATTAGCTTGCTTACCAG
>NC_142933.1:91684128-91686628 GCF_046866305.1 Octopus bimaculoides
AAATATCTAATGTAAAAACAAACGTGGTGGCCATGCTGGAGCACCGCCTTCAGTCGAACAAATCACCCCCAGGACTTATTCTTTGTAAGCCTAGTACTTATTCTATCGGTCTATTTTGCCGAACCATCGGTTGTCTGGCGATGGTGAGGTGATCAAACACACACACACACACATATATACGACGGGTTTCTTTCAGTTTCCGTCTACTGAATCTACTCACAAGACTGGTCGGCCTGAGGCTATAGTAGAAGACACTTACCCAAGGTGCAACGCAGTGGAACTGAACCTGGAACCATGTGGTTGGGAAGCAAGCTTCTTAACACACAGCCACATACCGTATATACAGTAGTGGCCATAATATAAGTGTCAGTAAGAACAAGTGTATTGAAATATTTATTATAGAACAGGTTGAGACTAGATATTTTACACATATTTAGATATATCTATCTTTCATGAAAATTTCAAGTGAATGGAATAAATATTTTGTAAGTTATGAGGAAATAAACAATCTTCCAAATTGCAGTGGCCAAAAGTTAAGGGTCACTTAGAAACAAAGAACTACTAACCAAGGTATTTATTGTTTAGAAGACCGTTAATGGGCAAACAGTTACTTATGATCTTACATTAGTGGAACTTTCAACTGTCAACATGGTGACTTGTGAGAGACGAACAATGTCCTGTGATGAAAAACAACGGATTGTGTGCCTTCACCAAGAGGGCAAGTCAAATTTTGTGATAATACCTACTGTAGGAAGGTCTAGAAGTGCTGTGCAACGAATTGTATCTCGTTTCAAGTCATCAGGATCGGCATATACTAAACCCCAAACCGGTAGACCTGGTAAAACTTCATCAAGGCAGGATCGTATTATGTTTAGAATGTCACTGAAGGATAGGTTTAAGAGTGTTACTGAGATATCCCGCGAGTTAGCTCCACTTCCGATGTCAACGAATCGCGCAAAACAGTTTCTTGGCGGTCACGAGGTTCTCAGTTGCTTGCTCGGGCGCCGGCAAAGAAACCTCTGATCACCAAGAAGAATCAAAGATCCCGTCTTCGTTTCACTCTCGAACATGTCGTATGGACAGAAGAACAGTGGTCGCAGGTTCATTTTAGCGATGAATCGAAGTTTAATTCGATTAGTTTCGATGGCGTGATGTACGTCCAACGAAGTAGCGAAAGGTTATCTCGTGCATGTGTGAAGACGGCAGTGAAATATGGAGGAGGCAGTGTAATGGTATGGGGAGTGTTCTCTGCTGCTGGTCCTGGTCCGTTTATTCGCCTACAAGGGACTGTCAATGCTGAAATCTACAAACAGATTCTCAGGCCAAATGCCGCTCCATATCTCCGATCCTCGTCAGTTTAACCTCCCATCTTCGTACAGCATTTCGCCCGTCTTTAAGTTTTGAATTCAAACTTTTGCGAGGTCGACTTTGCTTTTCATCCTTTCGGGATCGATAAATTATGTACCAGTGAAACACTGAGGTTGATGGCATCGACCGTTCTCCATCACCACCAAATCTCAGAACTTGTTCCGTTTGCAGAAAGGATTATTATTACCAACAGTAGCAGGAGGTGGAGCAGCAGTAGTATTATAGATATTTTTTTTCTACTTGAGGGTCTCACTTTTTCATACTTTTCTAATATAAGTTTCGCCAATAACTTTTTTCCAACTCGTCGTTTTATTATCATATTATTATTAATTCCGTTTTTCACTCAAACACCCTGAAAAAGAAAAATATATATATATAAGAAAACAGCCTAAATTGTAACAAACTCCTTTGATTTATTTTAAAATTTATATCAAAATCACTCAAAAACCTACGAGAGGAAAAGCATATCTGAGAAAAACAAATTCTACTTCACGGCAGAATCTGAAGGTTGATTTAACACAGATTTTCACAGAAAATTCAAATTTGATATCCATTCTTTGAGATATAGAAACATATACAGACATGAATGCATGCATGTATATATAGATATGCAGAAATGTACACCTATATATACATAGAAAAAGAAAAACAAGTACCTACTCTATAATATATTACATAACTACACACGTAAACGCAAACACATATATATATACACACACATGCATACATATATCAATTCCATTCTTCTTGTAATATTTATATATATGCATATACACGTGTGTGTGCATGTGTGTGTACATATACTTGTATTTGTGTGTGTGTATATGTGTGTGTATATATATACATACATAAATATATATATATACATACATAAATACGTACATATATATATACACACACACATAAATATACTTACATATTTATACACATATATGCATTTATATGTATAGATACATAAATGGATGGATAGATAAATAGATAGATAGATAGATAGATAGATAGATAGATAGATAGATGGATGGATGGATGGATGGATGGATGGATGGATGGATGGATGGATGGATGGACAGACAGACAGGCATATAGACGGACAGACTCAGGGACAGGCAGACAGACAGACAGACAGACAGAC
>NC_142933.1:91689128-91691628 GCF_046866305.1 Octopus bimaculoides
TGCCCCTACACTTGTTGGCCTTGTGCCAAAATTTGAAACCAATATCTCTGCTCTGTCCATGGTATTCATTTCTAGGATAGCCATGAGGTCATTGGCGTGAGGTGTATCAGGACCGAGTATGTCATAGGCACTTCTACGCTCACCACAATTCCGTAGGTTACTTTAAAAGTGACGACAAACCAAATTTCTTCATGCTAAGCCAGTATCTCTATCTGTGATGTTTCTTGTCTTCTTGAAACCTTTGTGAGAAGACGTATGAAAACCACTTCTATCTTTTTTGCTGACCTGATTTTCGCTGGACACGTGCTCCCACATGTCCTTTCCCGATCGAGAATGCACTCATTCTACTACACATCGTCCAGGTCTTTGAACCAGTTCTCTTTTCGAATCTCTAATTATTGAAAGAAGAAAAAAAAAAGGTTATTTCCAAATACTTTCCTAGATAAGTTCGTCGGGCAAGGAGGTAATATCTTTTGTGACACACCTTGACATTTTCTTCTTCTGTCCTTTGAGATGTCATGTCGCTTCTTTTGCTCTACAGCTTTTGCAGAAGTTGTAACGTTGTTGTTATTGTTATTGCTGTTGTTGGGTGTTCGTTGTTCCCGTTGTTTTCTTCAAATTGATGTATCCCGCACAATAACTTTGTTTTTTTTTTGGAGAGGAGTGTTTTTGTTATGCTGTTGTTGGTGATGGTTTTGCGTTATTCAATTGTAAGTATTTAAGCTTGAACTTCTGTCTGATGTTTTCACATTATTTCGTTTAACCCTTAAGCGTTTAATCCGACCATATCAGGCCCAAATATTTTATGTTTAAACTAACCAAATGCGGCCTCTCGCACTCACCATAAAATGTCATTCTAAAAATATACTATATCATTGAAATCTAGAAACAGCAAAGTAATGCATGAATAATTCAAACCAATTTCAATAAATAAAGCACTATGCTTGACTGAATAATCTGGATGCTGAAGGGTTAAAAAAGTTTTACTTTTTATGTAACTAATTTTGGGTCATGTTCAGTTATGACATTCAGACTACTGGACCACCACTAAGGTGAGCAGTTTGATTTGTTACAAGTCAGCTGGCGATCTTGCAACCTATGTTAATGCTGCATATGATTATTTGGAGAAAATATATATGAACAAAAATTGTTCTTAATATACACCTCTATTCTAAGCAATGATGCGGGCCCACAGTACGATAGCTTTCAGTGAGTAAAATTGGTACAAAACATTTGTATTTCCATAAGAGAACGTAGTTAGAAATATTTATTGCCACGCTCCTTTCAAATTGTTCGTAGCTTAAACAAATAACAATAACAACAGAAAGAGACAGAAAAAGAGAGAAGCACTACGATTTATTTGTTAAATACGACCAACATAAGCAATTTTCCTCTGCTCGTACATATCAAGAGGAATATGCTCATGCACACAAAAGAAGAAAGAGAGCGGGGAGAACGAGGGTAACACTAAAACGAGAAAAACATTGAAATGTCTGATGTTAAATAAGTCAGCATCGAATCGGCGGCGTGAAATAGGTGGTGCCAAAACAGCTATGCCAAAATGTTTGAAGCCCGGTTGGTCTATCATTGAAAGGAATCGTCGCAATCCCTTACATATAAATGACGAATGTAAACTGCATGCAACATTTTTTGTGACTTTACAAGCACATTGTAGCATCAGAATATCCCACACTAGCTCTGACAAAGCCTAAACACAAACTCCAACTACTTGAGATAAAAAAAAAACTGTGTGGTACTTGTGTGACGTTCCACAAATGACGTACCACTACATATCTTAGAAAATGACAATATAAATAGAATACAATCGTAACAGCCCGTGCATAATTCATTATTATGAAAAAGGTGGGTTTAGGTCTCCATCGGTCAGACTTGGATACGTTTTTGAATCTGTATGCTCATTTCTGGTAAGTTTTTTGTTTTGTTTTGTTTTTTGTGATATACTAGCAGTCGTCTATGCTAGCAGTCATTGTGATTTCAATTCCTAGACCAGGTGGTACGTTGGGTTCTTGAGCAAGACACTTCATCACAAAATTGCTCTACGGTCACTTCGACACCTAAAGCGTGGCACAGTGTGCACCTCTTCAGGCATCGTCGACTTGATGTAGGGAGTGAGCTACCGTACCGCTACCGCACATACATTTGATTAACCGTGCGACTGTTCAGACAACGTCGATTTGATAGAGCGAGTGAGCCAATGTACGGCATGCTCGCTATAAACAAATCATTTGTGCAGGTCGATCGGCAAAAAGTTGAACACTCATACGCCATCTCACTCCTGGCAAGTTTTTTTTTTTTATCGCCTACTGATATTCATCCATATGCAAATCCTGTTGCTCCACTCCGCCAATGTTGTCCAGGTAAAAAGCCACCGTTCCAGAGCTGATATAGCTTAGCGTTGAATATCCTGATACAGTTGTGCAGAGTACCCTTGTCTACTAACGTGGAAACTCTGATATGAGATCTTGTGATACAAAAGTGC
>NC_142933.1:91696628-91706628 GCF_046866305.1 Octopus bimaculoides
GGGAAAAATATATGCGAGGTGGGAGAAGAAAATAAAAACAGGGAAAGAAAGGATGAAGATGGAACAAATAGAGAGAAAAGGGGGAAGAAGGGGAGAAGAGAAGACGAAAGGAGAAAAGAAAGGGAGGGAGAAAGAGAGGCAAGGTAACAGGTGCAGATTAGAGAAAACAGAGTAAGAACAACCAGAGTAGGAAGAAACGACAATAGGAAAAAACAGAAAGTACAAAGAAAGTTTAGAGAGTATAAAAAGAATTTTTACATAAATTTCAAAAGGTTCAAAAAGTCCAGTGTAATCCATAAGCAGGAAGTCCAGTAGAGAATCCATAGAAGTGTAGAAAGTCCAGTAGTATGTATATCTGTATACGGAGGTGTGTGTGTGTGTGTGTGTTTGTCTCCCACTACTGCTTGACAACCGCTATTGGAGTGTTTACCGCCCAGTAACATAGCGGTTCGACAAAAGAGTACGATAGAATACGTATCAGGCTTAAAAGAAAACGTACTGGGGTTGAGTCATCCGATAAAATAATTACCAGACTTAAAATGAAAGAGATAAAATTTCTTCAAGAATTTGGCCGCAATCTAATGACTGAAAGAAGTAAAAGATAAAGATATTTCGGAAAGGTTTCTGAGGTTATTTTTCAATTGAGAGAAAACAGGAAGTCTCATTGTAATTTTGGGATAGAGGAAAAAATTGTTTATGGTATTGTAGAAAATATAAAGGATAAATACGAAGAATAAAAAAGATAATCTAAGATAATCAATGCGGATAATCAAATGAAAAGTCAGACGGAAGTATAGTTTGATATATTGTCAAATGCATCACTAGTAATTCGGTTAAATAACTGACGCCACGTGAACTTGAACTAGCCAACATTGGAGAAAACGTCGTTGTGGTATGTCCACGTTATTCTAAAGCTATTCATTAACAGCGGTATATCTGTAAATTCGTATTAAGTGAATGAAAGCATTGAATAAGGATAATACTGAAGGAACGGAAGTAGTCCATGAAGAAACTATTTAGTTTCTCGATTTTGTCGTAGAACAGACTTACTTACTTCAACTAGAGACGGATAGAGAGCAACCATGTGACAAACCAAACTCGTGGACATAAATATAGAAATGTGTGCGTATGTTCGTGTATATGTGTGTGTGGAAATCTCCATTTAGGTGCGTGCATTAAGAGTGATGAGAGTAAGTCAACAGGACCCGTGTTCGCATCCATCCCCGAAATAGAGCTGTATACTCTTTTATTTGTTTCAGTCATTTGACTGCGGACATGCTGGAGCACCGCCTTTTTTAGTCGAACAAATCGACCCCAGGACTTATTCTTTGTAAGCCTAGTACTTATTCTATCGGTCTCTTTGCCGAACAGCTAACTTACGGGGACGTAAACACACCAGCATCGGTTGTCAAGCGATGTTGGGGGGACAAACACAGACACAAACATATGCACATACATACATACATATATATATATATATATACGACGGGCTTCTTTCAGTTTCTGTCTACCAAATCCACTCACTAGGCTTTGGTCGGCCCGAGGCTATAGTAGAAGACACTTGCCCAAGGTGCCACGCAGTGGGACTGAGCCCGGAACCATGTGATTCGTAAGCAAGCTACTTACCACGCTTTTTTTTTCTCGTAGATGTATTTTAACGAGTATTAATAACTTGTAGAGACGTGTTATTTCGTTATGCAACCATAACATATTATAAAGTATACTAAACGTTTTTAAAAGTTAATACCAAGCATTTCAAATAAATCCCATTCTGGAAATTAGACATAAATACCTTTGTTATACGTTCTTTTTTATTTTTATTTTAGTATTTTCTCCTAAAGTACATTTTGTTTTGTTTTTTTTTTTAAATATTTTTACAGATTGTAGTTTTTGGTATTAAGCATTCGACGCTGTGTTTTTAAGGTTATGACTCCGCTCCTCACGCACATGTATACATAAATTGCCACAGGTGTGAAATTTCAGTAATTCCAGCAAGATCAAATTCTGTTGTGGACACAAATGTAATATAATATATATATATATATTATATTATATTACATTTTTTTAATTATGCTAGCCACTGGTTTAAATTAATATTCACTAATAATATTCATTTCACCCTCATTATTTAACTTTGATATATATATATATATATATATATGTGTGTGTGTGTGTGTGTGTGTGTGTGTGTGTGTGATACAACATCTATACGTATGTGAATGTGCATATTTATCTGTCGCCTTTATAAATTATTCATTTTTGCTTTGAATTTTTCCTCATGTATCGTGGGTGTAATTCTTAGAATGATAACGACTGAGATGAGCCGTGATACACACCAATATCATTAATACAGCGGGATGGTGGTAGCTAAAGATAGGTCTCAGCGAAGTAGAGTGAGACGAGTTGCTGTTTAGTTTGTTCAGTCTCGTGTCAGCCATTTTGGGGGGCAGATATATAATTGACACTTATTTAAGCAGAAAGCCTGAAATTTTGTGGGAAAGTGGTTAATCGACTCCATTGACCCGAACTTAACTAAGACTTTATTTTATCAAACCCCAAAGGATAAAAAGTAAAGATAGCTTCGGTGTGAACTGAAGTCAGAATGTGAATAGCCGGAAGAAACAACGAAAGTAATTTAGTCCGTCGTTTCTAACGATTCTGCCAATCAAATGTCCTGTATAATCTAAAGTATTCCAACTGCGACCATCCTGTCCTGACGTTTATTTAGATATTGCGTTTCTGGGTCTATGGTATCCTTTATTTAGGTATTGTGTTTCTGGGTCAATAGTATCCTTTATTTAGGTATTGTGTTTCTGGGTCAATGGTATCCAATGCGTCATTTCCGTCTTTATGACATTAGAAGCAATTTCACGAATATTTACTAGTATATTTTACTAGATATTTACAAGAAACATTTACTATTTCTAGCAGTGTGGGTGACCACGTAGAGACTTTTTTTCTTCTGCTGACGCATTGACTTTCGTGCTTTTTGTTCTGTTGGTAGATTAGTTGATTAGCTGGTTGACTGGCTGTCGGGTGGTTCATTGGGTTTACAGGTGGTTCTTTGACGTCACTATTTGACGTCATCATCCATATATATATATATATACATTCTCACAAGCACACACATGGATGCGAACTCACACACACACACACACACACACACACACACACACACATATACATATGACGCATGCTAAACATACATCTTTTTCTTATGTCTTCTTATTCAGTTTATTATATGGTTGGTGTCGAAGACAGAATGCGGGTGTATGGCTTATTGGCTAGGGCGTTTGCACTCAAGATTGCGGTTTCGATTCCTGGACCGAGCGATGTGTTGTGTTCTTGAGCAATGCACTTCATTTCACGTATATATGCATGCGTGTATGTGTGTTTGTGTGTCTGTTTGTGCCCCCAACATCGCTTGACAAACGATGCTGGTGTGTTTACTTAGCAATTCGGCAAAAAAGAAACCGATAGAATAAGTACTAGGCTTGCAAAGAATAAGTCCTGGGGTCTATTTGCTCGACTAATGACGGTGCTCCTGCATGGCCACAGTCAAATGACTGAAACAAGTAAAAGAGTAAAAGAGTAAACCTGCGACAGACCGGCACCTTGTCCTAGTGGAGATGGGGATAAAAACACCGCAGAATCCGGAAAAACCGGTCTATGGCTCGGGAAGGACTTTTGTTTCTCTTTTATTCAAAGACAGTGAACTGATAGAATCGTTAGCGCGTCAGAGGAATTACTTAGAATTTCTTCCAGATCTTTACGCTTTGAGTTCAAATTTCGCCGAGGCTAACTTTTGCCTTTCTTCCTATCGAGGTCAATAAAATAAGTACCAATTGGGCACTGGGGATTGACGTAATCAACGAACGCAGCCGATAAAAATTGTTGGTCATGTGCCAAAGTTAGAAGGAATTATATGATTTGTGTCTATCCATTTTTTGTTGAAGCAAGTTTGTTTTATGACAATAGAAAAGAATAATTTCAGGTATCGAATCTCATTTGATTCTTTTAATGGATCTAAGTGACTAAGCTATAATACTTTCTACTATTTATTTCCCTCTTTCTCCCCTTTCTCTCTCTTGCAAGTAAGGCGAACTGATAGAAACGTTAGCACGCCGGGCAAAATGCTTAGTGGTATTTCGTGTCTTTACGTTCTGAGTTCAAATTCTGCCAAGGTCGATTATGCCTTTCATCCTTTCGGGGTCGATAAATTAAGTACCAGTTGCGTACCGAGCTCGATCTACTCGACTGCCCACCCCACGCCAATTTCGGGCCTTGTGCCTAGAGTTGAAAAGTATATATACATATATACATATATATATATATATATATATATATATATATATATATATATATTAATCTAATGAATGGAGTAAAACGCATATTTTAACTGCATACTTTTATTCCGACATATGTTTCGAAGAATTACAATTTATGCGATCCATAGGAATCTACGATGTTAAAAATGTAAACTTCTCTTCAGGGAAATGTATGGGAACCAGCTTAAACGTAAGACATTATAACCGAATATATATATATATATGTGTGTGTGTGTGTGTGTGTGTGTATACGTACACGCACAAACATCCACGTATGTTCTTTTGTTAGAGAGTGACTACATCGCGTACGGTCTATGTACAAAAAGAATCCACCCAACTGTAGTAAAATACGAATTATTTAAACTATGCGTGTCAAGAAGCCAATTGGTAATTACATCTTTTCTTTTTTTCTTCTGACAGCTGAAATATCTTGAATATTAAGAGTCATCTTAAAATAACAAAACTTGCAAATTTTGCAAATAACACTAATCGGTACAAAGATTAATTCACTTACCGCGTAGATTAAATCTTGCCACTTGTAAATGCTGTCTAGCCGGTTAATAGAATGCAAAAGTTCACGTGACTGATAATAGCAATCATGGTATCGGCAAGACTATCGGATGTTGTTATACGTCGCTGGTCACGATATGTTTCGCATTATTTTATTTTTCGAATGACGCCATCCCGCTGGCTAGGCGAACAGGTCAGTATTCCTCAAGATCGGAAGGCTAGTCCGTCACAGCTGAGTAAACTGGAACAATGTGAAATGAAGTGTTTTGCTCAAGAGCAGAACACGTCACCCGCCTCGGCGGAATTTGAACTCAAAATGTAAAGGTGGACGAAATACTGCCAAGCATTTCACCCGGTGTGCTGGCGATTCTGCCAGCTCACCGCCTTAATAATCCTTTCAACTCGCACGCCGGGTGAAATGCTTAGCGGTATTTCGTCTGTCTTTATGTTCTGAGTTCAAATTCCGCTGAGATCGACTTTGCCTTTCATCCTTTCGGAGTCGATAAATCAAGTAACAGTCGCGTACTCGGGATTGATCTAATCGACTGGCCCCCTACCCCAAAATTTGTGGCCTTGTGGCTAGAGTAGAAAAGAATAGTCCTATCAACAAAAGGCGCAAAGCCTAAATTTCAGGTGAATAGAATAATCGGTTACATCAACCCCAGTACTTGACTGGTACTTATTTTAACGAAAAACCGCTAAGCATTTTGCTTGGTTTGTTGACGCTTTTTACCAGTTCGCCGCCTTAATTATGAATAAATAAATAATAGCAATAATGATTTTAAATTTTGGCACAAGGTCAGTAATTCTGAAGAGAGGGGTAAGTAGATTGCATCGATCCAAGTTCCCAGCTGGTACTTATTTAATCGACACCGAAAGGATAAAAACGTAAGGTCGACCTCGGTTAAATTTGAACTCAGAACGTAACAGCAGACAAAATACTACTAAGCATTTTACGCTGCATGCTAATGATTCTGCCAGCTCGATAATCCTTTCTACTGTAAGCACAAGGTCTGAAATTTGGGGAAAGGGATTAAGTCGATTACATCGACCCTAGTGCGTAACTGGTACTTGTTTAGTCGACCTCGGCGGAATTTGAACTCAGAACATAAACATGGACGAAATACTGCTAAGCATTTCGCCCGCTCGACGTCTTAGTATTAATAGTAATCAATTCTTTCTGCTAAAGGCACAACGGGTCCACTCGATTAGATAGACCCCAGTGCGCAACAGCTATTTAATTTATTGCCCCTGAAAAGATGAAATGCAAAGTGGACCTCGGTGGAATTAGAACTCAGAACGTAGCGGCAGACGAAATACCACTAAGCATTTTGCCTAGCGTGCTAACAATTCTGCCTACTCGCCGCCTTCTTAATAATAATAGTAATAATATTCATAAATAGTGGGCGGCGGGCTAGCACTAACGTTAGCACGCCGGGCGAAGTGCTGAGCGGTACTTCGTCTGTCTTTACGTTCTGAGTTCAAATTCCGCAGAGGTCGACTTTGCCTTTTTTTTCCTTTCGTGGTCGATAAATTAAGTACCAGTTACGTACTGGAATCGATCTAATCGACTGCCCCCCCCCCCCCACTCCCCAAAAATTTCGGGCCTTGTGCCTACAGTAGAAAAGAATATTCATAAATAGTTAATACAAAGAAAAGGACAGACATTCAAATGTTTTTCTTTTCTTTTTCTTTTTTTTTTTTTTTTTTTTTACGCCACCCTTGAAAATAAGATCGGGTGTCTTTCGATTTTCCCTCGAGCTATTTGAAGAATCTTCGCTGACAAAAAATAACAATAATAAATATATAAATGAATAAATAAATAAATAAATAAATAAATGAAAGAAAAAGAAAAAAGTTCGCTAATTTTACGATCCAGTAGTCTTTGTCCTTCCCACACCTGTCTGTTTCTGTTGGAATAATCTTAGTTTACACCAACAGGTGTATGTGTATATAACCGTTAACACTCGCTGTGTATGTATACGTGTGAATGTATTTCCAGGTATGTGTCTTTCAGATCTAGTGCCGCCTTCCACCCCACACATAGACACACTAAAGACACCTTAAGTATTTGTTTTTATATTCTGCTTTTTTCTTTTCTTCTTACTGCGAATCAGTTCTTTAGTTTTTGGTAATTTTCATGTGTGGAGGTGCAATGGCCCAGTTGTTAGGGCAGCGGACTCGCGGTCATAGGATTGCGGCTTCGATTCCCAGACCGGGCGTTGTGAGTGTTTATTGAGAGAAAACACCTAAAACTCCACGAGGCTCCGGCAGGGGATGGTGGCGAACCCTGCTGTACTCTTTCACCACAACTTTCTCTCACTCTTATTTCCTGTTTCTGTTGTGCCTGTATTTCAAAGGGCCAGCCTTGTCACATTGTGTCACGCTGAATATACCCGAGAACTACGTTAAGGGTACACGTGTCTGTAGAGTGCTCAGCCACATACGCGTTAATTTCACGAGCAGGCTGTTCCGTTGATCAGATTAACTGGAACCCTCGTTGTCGTAAGCGACAGAGTGCCAACAACAACAACAACAATTTTCATGTACCAACCCCTCTATCCAACACTTAAGACAAGGTGATTTTCCTTTGTCTCTTTTTTTTTTTTTTCTTTTCGACTGCCAATCAGTTCTTTAGCTTTTTTGGGTAAATTATTGGAATTGTTGCCGGCTGTGTTTGTCTTTAAGAAACAGCGTAGTACTTCGCTTTCTGATTCCATTGTGTATTCTCTTAACCCTTTTTGTTTACACAGAATCCATTAGTTTTGCGCCTGTGAAATCGCGTCAGTACATGATATCTTCACAAATATGTGAAGTAACTAGTGCACAACCAGTAAACTTATGATGACTGCTAACCAATGGTATGACCTATAAGAGACATTTTGTTTACTAGAGCATAACTAAAACTCAATTTTGGGCAGATTTGAACAGAGATATAATAATCATAATAATAATAATAATAATAATAATAATAATAATCCTTTCTGCTATAGGCACAAGGCCTGAAATTTTACTGGAGAGGGCCAGTCGATTAGATCGACTCCAGTACGCAACTGGTACTTAATTTATCGACCCCGAAAGGATGAAAGGCAAAGTCGACCTCGACGTAATTCGAACTCAGAACGTAAAGACAGACGAAATACCGCCCAGCATTTCGCCCGACGTGCTAGCGTTTCTGTCAGCTCGCCGCCTTATAAGTGATAAAAATATTGCAGCAGTGCTTGTCAAACTGTGGAAAAGAAACACACACAAATAAACACAATCACACACGACAGCTTTTCACACAGCTTCCGACCGCCGAATTCCCTCTAAAAGCATTTTATAACCTGTTATTCTGAAGTTGTTGTCTACGTTGCTTGTTGTGTCTACTGTTCGATAGTCTCCGGTAACTTTTCTTCAGGAGACTCACGCTGAGAAAACAGCCAATGGAACACTGCATTTCGTTTATCTTTACTTTGTTTCCTGCTTTCCTTAATGTTTTTTCGAGCGCAAGCCTCGTTGTGTGGTTCCAGTTTCGATTACGCTGCCCGGCACTTTCATTATATTGGCAGATAATATGTGTTATATATACCATCTGTTGACCTGCCTCTATTTCGTTTCTTTGTGTTTCTCCTGGCAAAATGACATCATATTAGAATGTATGCTTTCTTAATGCTGCTTTTCCAACTGTGAATCATTTATTAAAGACATAAATAGAGACCGAAGTTGGCCACTTTTAAATTAAAATAATCATCTTACGGCGTGGAGACACACTAGTCGTGCGGCGTCAATGCATCGCCACCATTGTCTCGGTTCATGTCACACGACTTCATATAACTTCATTAAAGCTCCAATGAACTCGTGTCCCGCGGAGGTCCACTTTGCCTGTCAACCTTTCGCGGTCGATAAAATAAATACCAGTTGATTATTGGGGGTCGATGTAATCGACTTATCCACTCCACCAAAACTGCCGATCTCGAGCCATAATTTGAAAGCGATATAAATCCGATGGTAAAGGCGGTGAGCTAGCAGAATCGTAAGCATGCCAGGCAAAATACTGAGCGGCATTTCGTCTGTCTTTATGTTCTGCGTTCAAATCCTGCTAAGATCCACTTTGTTTTTCATCGTTTCTGTTGTGATCTGGGGTCGACGTAATCAACTTACCCTCTCCCACGAAATTTCCAGCCTTGTACCAAAATATTTAATCAATGTAAATCTGACGGTGATGGCATGTTACACTATCATGAATACTGTCGCGTTTGATGTCGGATTTATTCATCCAGACCGGAGACACAGTTTCTTTTCATTCATATATATATATATAAGACATTCACCTCATGGAAATGTAGGCTATGTCATACATACCTTTATAGTTATTCACTACGGTTTGATTTATGATTGTTTTAGATTTAAACGTAATTGTTCGAAGTCTTAATCAATTCATATGAGAATTCTACTACTGTGGTTATAATCGTCTCCATACCTTTTTAAATATTTTTGTTTTTGATTTTACGATCATAGTTAAATGGAAAGAAGAAGCCTACTAGAATATGTACAGAACAGCTCAGGGAAACTACTGAAGACAGTGAATAAAGAACATGTGGTCAAGAGTGGAATAGGAGAAAGAGGACAAGCATGAAATTCAAAGAGAGCACATCAGAGAGTTTGAAGAGAAACCTCTGCATGGTCAATTTTGGAGAGCCACTGAAGATGTATGTAGACAAAATCCTGGGCTTAGTTAAAAAGGGGCAATTAAAAAAACCCAGAAAAAAGAGAGCCTAGCTGTAGCAGCTTAAGATCAAGCCATAAAGACAAACAACGTGAGAAAAAATATATATGGAGAGAATGTGTCAGAAAAATGTAGAGCCTGTGGAACTTGGAGCGAGACAGTGGCACACACTATTGAAGAATGCTCCAAGTCGGCGCAGGAAGAATATAAGAAATGGAGGCACGTTCAAGTTGTAAAAGTTTTACAGTGGATGCTCTGCCAGAAATGGCGATTTGAAGATGGAAACACATGGTATAATCATTGGATCGAAAGAGTACTGGAGTCGGAAAAATGTAAGATTTTGTGGGACATTCCCATTCAAACGAACAAGATGGGTGTACTGGGCTTCGTATATTTTACCCCAGTGTCACTTTGATGGCATGCGCTGCTCTCTCACTCAATAATAATAATAATA